>NC_061091.1:1654443-1681943 GCF_015104395.2 Macrobrachium nipponense | reverse complement strand
GAAAATAATAAAAAAAAACTCTCAATTACCCTAAATATGTTCAATTCAGCCCCCAACTCTGCCTTGAACATCTCGGCAAAAGTACTTCACCCAAACCTTTCAAAGCCACTCACGGGACCTTTTTATTTTTTTTTTATTTAATCCGATTTTGAGCCAAAAATAACCCTCATTCATTATCAGACCAGACTCCACCGTTAGTGTTAACGACAGGGCATTGTTACTGGAAACGTTCTTTATACCAGGAAGTGTTGTTCTGGAGCCTCTGTGTATCTGTGTGTGTGTGTGTGTGTGAAAGTATATTGCTCAACAAAGAGAATGCAGTGCACTTTCACACAGGGTGTAGTCGCGGAAATGTGCTATGGTGTAAGGTGTATGTGCTTAGAGTATGTATATATATATATATATATATATATATATATATATATATATATATATATATATAATACTAATAGTACTTATATAAATATAAATAAATAGTATATACATGACTGGTAAAAATGCTCTGTTACAACAGAATTCCATCTGATAAAAGGAGCCCATAAAAAGGCCAAAAAAATATAGGAAGTAAGTCTCTGAAATATAGTATTCACTTTCTATATTTTGGCGGTTTTATGGGCTCCTTATGTTAAATATATTCAAATATATATAAATAGTATACATATATGTATATTTATATGTACATAAGTATTTATTTATTTATAAGGTCGTAATATTGAACCGCTAGCATATTGAGCATTGAACTTTGAATATTTGTAAAGGTAATTCTCTAAACGTTTTCAATTGACATAGCTTTGTCGCTACGGTAGAGGTCATCATATCCATATGCAATGTGGTTACTGTTACTGGAGTATGGCAGTGTTTAGGGTTTAATATTAGAAACTAAAATATTGTTTTCGCTTTTGAGGGCATTGTCATGTGAAGGTCATTCGTACGTATTATGATTACGTTTTTTCATTCGTCAAAAGCACTACATAAAGAGTTTTTTTTTTTTTAAACTTATCCAGCCAAAGCTTCTAAAAAAAAACAGTCGTTAAAATAGGGGAGAGAGAGAGAGAGAGAGAGAGAGAGAGAGAGAGAGAGAGAGAGAGAGAGAGAGAGAAAGAGACTTTGCTGGTTTGTTTGAAAATGGAAAATGTATGTCCTTGTAATGTTAATAAGAGAGAGAGAGAGAGAAAGAGAAGAAGAAAAAAAAAAAAAATAGAGAGCGAGAGAGAGAGAGCGGAAAAGGAAAAGTTTAAGAAGAAGACTTTTTGCTGGTTTGTTTGAAAATGAAAAATATATTTCCCCTGTTAATGTTGATAAAAAGGAGAGAGAGAGAGAGAGAGAGAGAGAGAGAGACTGCTTGCTGGTTTATTGAAAATGAAAAATATATTTCCCCTGTCAATGGTGATAAAAATGAGAGAGAGAGAGAGAGAGAGAGAGAGAGAGAGAGAGAGAGAGAGAGAGAGAGAGAGAGAGTTCTGACTAGGAGCTTAGTGGGAAACACGTTGTTGATAATATATTATAAGAGATATAGAGTATACGTATTAAGTGCATTTACCGTTGAACGTTGGCGTGTGTACACCGTGGAATTATTTATTTATCCAAATTATTTTCAGATGTACAAATTTTTAGCAGGTATTATTATTATTAAAAGGGCTTAGTTTTTCCAGACCTCTGAGTATAAAGCAGACTCTTCTCGGGCTGGCAATTTTAGCAGGTGAAATGCAATAAAAGAACAGTTACTAGAAGTGGAATATTTTTCATATACGATTCAGGGAACGGAGGAATGTAAAGTTGCACATTACATTAGCGAATTACATAAAGATTACTGTAATTGGGGGAATTTGTTATATATATACTTTATACATAGGTATATATCTACCATTATTTTTTGTTTTTTGTAGGCAAACGCCTTTGTGTCACTGACTTCGTTGATGCAGGCTTTTTCTTATTTCCTTACCTCTGGAAATATGAAAAAGGGAAAGAAAAAAAAAACTAATCCACATCGAAATTTACCATAACCAAATCTGAGTCACGAAATGGGATTCAGATTTAATTATTGTATATTGTATATATATATATATATATATATATATATATATATATATATATATATAATATATATGTGTGTGTGTGTGTGTGTGTGTGTGTGTGTGTGTGTGTACGTGCGTGCGGACTTCTGCAAGATCGCACGCCCGTGAAAGGTTGCCTGCGCGAGAGAAAGGTGTAATGGAAGAACGAACAGAAAATAAACGGATTCCCTCTTCCTCCCCTACTTCCCCCACGCCCCCCCCCCCCCCCCCCCTTCCCGCCCCCATGAGAGCGTGACTCGCCCCGTTCACATCAAAACCATCAATTCAATCGTTCTCTGGTCCAACAATTAACCGCTGTCATAGGCCCGGTTCCGTGTCCAGTAACTCTATAACAGTCTCCTCCCCTAGCACGACCTTCGTGGGGAAATAGGGGGAGGGGGAGGGGAGAGGAAGGAGGAGGAATGATCAGTCTGCTGAGTTTAGACTCCCGTATAAAGGTAATCCGGGGCGGGGGCGGGGCGGGGGCGGGGGTTGGGGGGTAAGGGGGTCCTCTCTTCAGGCTAGTGGGTCAGGTGGTTCGTGAAATCGATTACCGAGCTAATGGTTTCTCTCCTCTCTCTCTCTCTCTCTCTCTCTCTCTCTCTCTGTCCTTCGAAACGGTCGTCCGTGGGCGACACATGCTTTCAAAATTGACCTTTTTTAGCTGTGAAAAAAAAAATTATTTTATTGGAAAATAATAAAAAAAATTATTCTCGTGACGCTAAGCGATACTTGTGCTGAAAACGTATTCAGGATGGCTGAATCTAAGTTGTTAAATTGTTTTGTCGCGGTGCACTGTAGGCATTACTGGAGGTTCTTCGCAGCGTGCCTTCCATAGGCCCCTAGGTGCAACCCCTTTCGTTGCTTTTACTGTACTTCCTTTCATATTCTCTTTCTTCCATCTTCCTTTCCCGCCTCTCATAACGATTGATTCATAGTGCAACTGCTTTGAGGTTTTCCTCCTGCTACTGTCAAATTTCCGTTTCTGCGCTGAATGACCTCGTAGGTCCAAGTGCGTGGCCTCTGGTCCAAATTCTATATTCAATTCAATTCACTTGTTTTGTGTAATTTAGATTAACTTAGTTCAGGCTGAAAACGCATTTGAAGATGACAGAGCATCAAAACTGTTTAGTTACGTTCAAGATAAACTAGAAACTAATTTAAGAACGATTTGACACGGCGGAGTCTCAAAATTAACTTACCGTAGGTTAGCTAAGGCTGTCTCCAAATTCCTCACTTAGTTTAGTTAAGTTTAAGAACTATCAGAAACCGGTTTGGCAACCTTTGGCATCGAAGTTGAAAAGTTTAGCCGAAGTTTAGTTTGGTTAGGGACGATTTTGGGTCGCTGGTACCACCAAACTGCTTAGGCCAGTAGAGTTTAGCCACAGAGGTTATTGAAAAAGATTTATTCATTAAAGCATTTGTCTTGAAATAGTGTTGCTGTTGTTACTGAAAGTGTGTGTGTGTATCTATATATATATATATATATCATATATAGTTATGGTATGAATATATATTATATAAATTTATAATATTATATATTATTATATATTATATATTTCATTATATATTATTATTATAATATTGTATTATAGTACAATATATATAAATATAATTATATATATATAATATTTATTTAATTATATAATAATAATATAATAGTATTATATTGGTATGGTAATAATTAAATCTTCCTTCGTCTTTATTGAATGAGATGTACATCAAAGTCTTCATATTATTATTATTGTATTATTATTATTATTATTATTATTATTATTATTATTATTATTATTATTATTATTATTATTATTATTATTATCGAGTACCATAAAGAACATAATTAATATAGCTTACCGCGTGCAGATGACAGATTACATCTAATACATGATTGGTAGAAGTAAATAAATAAAAGTGTGCGCTATTAAGTACGTCAAGTGTTTAAGTCTTGATAAAAGAATACAAGGAATACGTATACGTGATACATGTGTATGTATTCTAAAGTATAATTCCATGTATACCGGGACACTGACTCACAAAACAAATACGGCGGAATATCTTCGTAGTTTATGTTTTTCGGTGTCCGTAGGTTACCAATTACTTTAATTGCACTGGTTAAAAGATATTTCCGCTGCCTTACTTATTGTATATTTATTTATCTATTTTTTTGCTTAGTTCATTTGGATCTGTTGCTTCTAACCTGTACTACATTTTCTCAGCATATTCTCTCTCTCTCTCTCTCTCTCTCTCTCTCTCTCTCTCTCTCTCTCTCTCTCTCTCTCTTCTCTCTCTCTCTAAACACACACACACACAGATATATGGTATATTATTATTGTATATATATAATATACTATATATTATACTATATATATATGAATTTATATATATATATATATATATATATATTATATATATATATGTACGTGTGTATGTATGTATGTTTATATGTATAAAAATATGTGTATATATACACGTATGTGTGTTTGTGTGTGTACTAAATTAACCCGTAATTTGAATGCCACGTGCGGCATATAAACCTCCATCTAATTAGTTACAAAAAAAGTAAAGAAAATCGTGACATGAAAAATAAAAATAAATGTTAAACGGAAGCAATAACTAGGTCTTGTGATTAAGGCGTGAGTAATTACACATAATTGGGATCGTATGCATATATGTGGCGAGCACGTTCATTTGCATATCTCTCTCTCTCTCTCTCTCTCTCTCTCTCAAGTGTACCTTTTCTTCATTTACACTAAATGACACATTCAGAATACTGTAAGGCATAGCAGAAGTAGACAGTAACCTATTTACGTTAAACGAAAACCAGTCGAGAAATAATGACTAGGGAACTAGAGCTGAAGAGATAGAACGCATCCCATTGCGGGAACTTCTTCACAGACAAGATATGTGACACATGTAATAAACTGCCACCAGAAGTTGTAAACAGCAACAGCGTGGAAGAGTTTAAAAGAAAGTTAGACAAAATCATTAGGAGGACACTGTGAATGCACAGTAAAATCTGCTCCTAGATATAAGTGAGCACACGATGTCTATTCTAAGGGTGAAACTAACAAGTCTTTGAGACAGCCTAATCCTTGTAACTCTCTCTCTCTCTCTCTCTCTCTTCTCTCTCTCTCTCTCTCTCTCTCCGTGTTACCCTGTCTACAGACCGTAACCGCGTGACCCACTGAACTTCCTGAGCTACTTCGCAACACTCCAAACTTCTCTCTCGTCTCTTTTCATTAACTTCTACTCCCTTCTCTATACCGACCCCTCCCCCCATCACCAAGCCCCCCTCCCCCCTCCCCCCATCGCTTTCCCTATGACTTTCTGCTCAGTGAGGTGTTGAATTCTTTTAATTTTT
Source organism: Macrobrachium nipponense (assembly GCF_015104395.2). Classification (NCBI taxonomy): domain Eukaryota; kingdom Metazoa; phylum Arthropoda; class Malacostraca; order Decapoda; family Palaemonidae; genus Macrobrachium; species Macrobrachium nipponense. The sequence continues at coordinate 1,676,528 of NC_061091.1, read as the reverse complement.
TATCTCTTTCTTATTTTGCTGTTTTTTTAACACTGGTTGCTTATTTCTTCTTATTTTTCTTAGCGCATTTTCTTACACGTTGCTTATTATTCTGGGATTCTCATAAACTGATTGATTTGTTTATTTAATTGTTTATTTAGGTGCCCTGTATTTATTTAATTTTCTTAGAGATTTAAAAAAACCGAAAATTTTTATCAAATTCTCACGTACTTAACCTTTGAAATTCAGTAAAAAATTAAAAATCAGGGGAATGTTTAATGTTTTTTTAATGTTTCTAAAGATTTCTAATATCCCCGGAATCAATCAGACGACGTGGAAATATAAAATAGCTGCGTCTTTTCACACTTTGCGTCAAAAAGGCTGCGTCTTTTCACATTTTGCATCAAAGTAGTTGCATCTTTTCACATTTTTCATCAAAATAGCTGCGTCTTTTCACATTTTGTGTCAAAATAGCTGCGTCTTTTCACATTTTTCATCAAAATAGCTGCGTCTTTTCACATTTTGCATCAAAGTACTTGCGTCTTTTCACACTTTCCGTCAAAATAGCTGCGTCTTTTCACACTTTCCGTCAAAATAGCTGCGTCTTTTCACACTTTGCGTCAAAATAACTGCGCATTTTCCTATTTTGCATCAAAATAGCTGCGTCTTTTCATGTTTTGCGTCAAAATAGCTGCGTCTTTTCACATTTAGCATCAAAATAGCTGCGTCTTTTCACATTTTGCGTCAAAATATTGCACAGAGAGACGATAACTGCTGGCAAAATTACTCATGAGTAGGATTACTCTCGAATGTTTGGCATCCAGACGTTAACACGCGATTGCATATTTGCTTGATGTTCAGTATAACGGCAACAACCCCTACTTTCCAGCTTCCAGGTTCCAGCGCCTGATCTGTGACGTCAAACGATTTTCGGTGCCTCTCTGTTAAACAAGGATTTGAGCTCAAGTAAGCCAATAGATTCGTCGTGTGACAATGAGGAAACCAAGTCACTGAGTATTTTTTTTTTTCAAGTCCGATTTCAACGTAACAAAGAAATTATTGTTCTCTCGAGACAATGTCAGCTGATTTGGAAAACAGCGAACGCAACAACCCTACTACATTTGTTAGACAATAGGCCTCAAAAGTCTGGCTTTTCAGCCTTCTGCGAAAGCCTGAGCGATTTTTAAGTCTCTGGAGAAACGACTGCTGTCTCTCAAAGCTTGCATTTTCCACTTTTACTTGGACTTTTATTCAGCTAGATATTTTTGTGAGAATTAGAATGGAAGGTTCCCAAAGGACGAGGATGATTCTACTGCACGCGATTTCATGCTTTAGTTTCACTTATAGCTAATATGGAGGAATCAGTCAAATTTGTGTGATTAATGATATAAGAAACGGGAACTATTATATCTTTCATGCGCATTCCCTTGTTCGTATTTTTATCTCTCAACTCACACACACACACACACACACACACATACATATATATATATATATATATATATATATATATATTATATATATATATATATATATATATGCGCATATATATATATATACATACTATTTGGTCATAATCTCCCTCATATAAAATTTCACAGTTCCCCCCCAATATTTTCGTATTTACTCAATCATAACTCTCCTATCTCTGGACCACCGATATTACTCAGATTAAGAGACCCAAGAAGCGTTAAATAAGAGAGAGAGAGAGTCAGCTGCCTCCGGATCAGCTGATCATTTGTGTGACGGGAAAAAAATGATCGAGAGCGAATTTGTGAAGAATTCTCTCGCAAGAGACGTTTCTGGGTCCCGTACAGTCGTGCGTGAAAGTCACATATATAGTTTCAGTTCTCCACCCTGCCGAGCTCTCTACCTTGCTATCTGTCTATCCGTCCGCACTTTTTCTGTCCACCCTCAGATCTTAAAGACTACAGAGGTTAGAGGGCTGCAAATTGGTATGTTGATCGTCCACCCTCCAATCATCAAACATACCAAATTGCAGCCCTCTAGTTTAGTAGTGACTGGGATACTTTATTGGTCTTCTCTCTTACTTTGGCCTCTGCAAAGCTGGCTGTAGTGGTAGTCGTTTATGACTTGAGTATTCCTGTAGAAATATCAGACTCATCTTTTACTTGCGCTTTCCATGTAAATATTCCTATAAGTATAGGAATGAAATCACCGATATATATAGTTGAATATACATACATAGACACACATATATATAAATATATATATGAATACATGCATATATATACGTAATTAGACACACACATATATATAAATATATATGTATATATGCATATATATACTTATATTATTAATCAGAAACCCTCCTTGAATCCACTTACGTAAACATGATTTATACAATGAGCCCTAACTGTTTGCAACATGGCTCTGTCGTGTTAAACACTGCGGACATATTAACTCTCTCTCTCTCTCTCTCTCTCTCTCTCTCTCTCTCTCTCTCTCCAACGAGCCCCCAAATCTTGTTTCCTCCTGTTTAATGCTGAACCTCACAGCTGCGTCAGCTGGTGTACCTCGAAGTCTTAAGCTCACGAGCATCATAGCCGCTGTTACTACTGCATCCTTCCCCCTCCCCCCTAGCCCCCTTTCACCTTCCCCAGGCCATCCTATCCATCCCCTGCTATTATGACATAACATCCCCCACGCCCCCCCGCCCTACCCCAGCCATCACAAGCCTTTGCAGGATCTTGACGCGAGGTATGTTGAAGATTCTGCCTCCTGCAGAACTAGTACGAGTTGAGGTACGAGGAGATCCTCTCGTATTTATCTCTTATTTGGTTCAGTGAGGACGTGATGCCATGTCGTACTGTGTGCGACATAGTATGTCGTATGTGAGTCGTTGGCACTATGGTGGTTATTATAACATCTAAGACATTTTGCGTGTGATGTTCCACATGAAACATCGCGTCGTACATTATGTTTAACATTCTGTATCAGTTGATACGAGTTAGACATTATAATATATATATGTATATATATATATATATATATATATATATATATATATATATATATATATATATATATATATATGCAATAAGTCACCAAACAGCACGTGACAAATATGTACGTAAATAGCCACATGAAAGGTGAAGAATCAAAGACCAGGTACCAAGCGCTTTCGTGTATTGCGTACACTTCTTCGGGGTACAAAGTAAAATAAATAAATAGAAACATAAACAAGAAACTTTCACAGAACAAAGATCAAAGCCATTAACAAGCAAATTATCATTACAAATTGTCACTACCAAACAAGTAAGAATACTTTAAAAGTGCTTAATTAAGAACTGAAACTGCAGTTAGTATAACAGGCTGTTGCTAAAAGGTGATATTGTATTTCCCTACAATTTTATAAACAAGGTAACTATCTAATTTAAAAAGACCTGAACTCAGATTCATTAGTTGATCGTTAAAATGCTTAATAAATGCAGATTCAATTATGTTTCTTTTTACAATATGGTTACAAAATATTACTTCAGATGCATTTTTCCAGTCTATACTATGGTTAAAATCATTCATGTGTACAAATAAAGCACTCGTCGATTGACCTGTTCTAACTGCGTAACGGTGTTGTTTTAGACGGTAATCTAGTTCTTTACCAGTTTGACCAAGGTATTTGTAATTACAGCCAGCATAAGGAATCGTGTAAATGCAGCCACTAGTTTGTTTTGGGGAATTACGCACAATGATATTTTGAAGTGTTCCTGAATTTTTATATACCACATTTATCTTGAAAGTTTTCAGTAATTTCTGAATAAAAGAAAGATTGACATTATATGGCAGCGTTAAGATAATTTGGTACCTTCTATTAAATTCACCTTTGAAGAAGAAAATAATTGTTCATTACCGTTTTTAGATGTTTTGGTTCATAGAAGGGATAGAAGCTTTGTGTTTGACGTTTACAGGAAACCTACCAATGTCTGTTCATATATCCACTATTATTCAGACCACCCTGTTAATGTAAAACTCTCAGTTTTTTGTAGCATGTTTTTAAGGGCACTACGGATATGCAGTCCGGAATTCCTAGACTCCGAGAATTGTAAAATTTATGACGTGGGAAATAGGTTAAAATACCCAAAGTTTTTAATTGACAAATCTTTGCAGAAAGCTAGAAGTATTTTTTATTCCATTAACAATAGGGAGCCTTTTGTGAGAGAAAATATCTTAACGCTGCCATATAATGTCAATCTTTCTTTTATTCAGAAATTACTGAAAACTTTCAAGATAAATGTGGTATATAAAAATTCAGGAACACTTCAAAATATCATTGTGCGTAATTCCCCAAAACAAACTAGTGGCTGCATTTACACGATTCCTTATGCTGGCTGTAATTACAAATACCTTGGTCAAACTGGTAAAGAACTAGATTACCGTCTAAAACAACACCGTTACGCAGTTAGAACAGGTCAATCGACGAGTGCTTTATTTGTACACATGAATGATTTTAACCATAGTATAGACTGGAAAAATGCATCTGAAGTAATATTTTGTAACCATATTGTAAAAAGAAACATAATTGAATCTGCATTTATTAAGCATTTTAACGATCAACTAATGAATCTGAGTTCAGGTCTTTTTAAATTAGATAGTTACCTTGTTTATAAAATTGTAGGGAAATACAATATCACCTTTTAGCAACAGCCTGTTATACTAACTGCAGTTTCAGTTCTTAATTAAGCACTTTTAAAGTATTCTTTCTTGTTTGGTAGTGACAATTTGTAATGATAATTTGCTTGTTAATGGCTTTGATCTTTGTTCTGTGAAAGTTTCTTGTTTATGTTTCTATATATTTATTTTACTTTGTACCCCGAAGAAGTGTACGCAATACACGAAAGCGCTTGGTACCTGGTCTTTGATTCTTCACCTTTCATGTGCTATTTACATATATATATATATATATATATATATATATATATATATATATATATATATCTTTATTTGCCATATCACACTGTATATATCATGCGAAACCACTTTTTGGACTGTGGAAGCATCTACCCGTTGGTCTAAATGATGGTACATATCTCTTTTTGGTGGTAGATACATGCGACAGTTTTCTATCGGAAGGATACTTCGGTACTTTATATTCAGAATAACTGCAATTGCTCTTCACACACGAATGTACATACATCTTACTTTCGAATTTGTAAACATGAATATGTTTACAAATTCGACTGTAAGATGTGTAGTAGGCCTATTGGAGGTGACGTTATCACAAAACAGTGGAAGTCAAGACAGCGGATCCCACTTGGGTCTTTGGAACGACCTGACAGTGATAAGTGGACCATCTGAGCAGATTTCAGCATCCTAAGTCAGTCATTGTCTTTCTTTGACCAAGAGGCAGACAATCCCAGCTGGAACATCGACTTTGATGAGAATCTGTGCCTGACGAGAAACTCGTCAAGGCGACCTGCAGTTTTAGAGGACATTATTGTAAATTTTCGTGAAGCGATGCGTTGAAAACTTTCAGGAAACAGCTTTCTGCTTATATCATCGTCTGAATACCAGAGTTCCCCACTCACTTCACCTTGACCAGTTCTTTAGAATATGAATTTCAGGAGGGATATGTTGCTGATGAAGGGGGCGGAGTTGGAAAAGGTAAATATATGCAAAAATACTTTCAAAGAAGTTCAGGGGTCTGGATGAAGCGCTGGCATGAATGGAAGCCTGATTAGCTTCAAACCAGGACCCAGCGTCAAACTTGGGCAATTGCTTATGCCAGGAATGCTTGAGGGAAATGTTTATGGATGCGCCTCATCCTGTTTCAAAATTAGTTCGCTTTTATTTGAGGTGGATGGTGAGTTTCGACATTTTTGATATCCTACACTGAACAATCAAGGACGTGTGTGGGCTATCCCAGCCTTCTTCTGGCAAAGGAATTTCGTACCTGGATGCCAAACGGCTGTTGTGTGTGGTAGCCAGAATGAAGAGAGAGATATAAAGAAAGGAGAGAGAATACCGGGAGGTTCAAAGCTCTGTCAAAAATGCGTACCACCAAAATTAGTGTGCCTCGACGAGGTAATCCCCATCCTGGAGGGTGACGCTATTGATAAGATATTGCTCTCTCTCTCTCTCTCTCTCTCTCTCTCTCTCTCTCTCTCTCTCTCTCTCTCTCTACGAACTCCATCTAAAGAGAATCTCTCTTGACACCAAAAGAGTTTTTTTTTTTTTTTTTATCCATTGGACCTTTTCAGTCTCCCGAGTCTTTATAAATAACAAGAAAGATATTGGAATATATTAGAGCCTTCGAAGGACGGCAACCCGACGGAGAAATCATTTCCATAGATAGACCCTTCTCATTTCAAAGACCCTTCTTTTTATCTGAGACTTTTTTTGGCCGATAAAATGAATTCCTAAATATTGCTTGTGCCGTTGGCAAAGTGGGGCACATCCGCTTGATTCCCACACTATATTAATCTACATACATACATTCATATGTATAAACATGTGTATGTTTGAGTGTAGATTATGGCTAAGGTGACCAGATTTCTGAGACAAAATCCGGGGACATTTTTGTGTTTTTATCATTGAAAAACTAAAAAAAAAAAAAAAAAGAAAAAAAAGACAGCCCTGACCATTTATAAAGCAGCATTCAAAAGTTTCTCTCACCCTATTTATCCTAAATAACAAAGGAATTGAATGGAAATTCAATTGATTAAGTCAAGGTAGGCTGTAATTTAATGGCTAAAATGATTAAAATTATAGCTGGTTCACTTAAGGTAGATTCTTGAGTGAGCCTTATGACTGCGAGACGTTTGTTTGGCGGCCGCTGATTGGCTGATACCGGGAGGTAGGCAGCTCCCAGCCAATCAGCGGCTGCCAAACAAACGTCTCGTAGGCATGGGGCTCACCCAAGAATCTACCTTAAGTGAACCAGCTATATCTACGGGCGAAACACCACTGTCCACTGGATGGCAATAGGGAAATCAGGCAAGAGACGAGTCAGTCAGGGGCGCGCATGACGATACTGTCGATGGTTTGGCGGGAAATTTGGTTTTTAAGTTCTTGGAAGGTGATCTCGCACGCCGTGCAAAGCTGTTCATCATTTCCGTAGTTATATACACTGTACGCTGTACAGTGCGAGTAGTAACGGTGTGCAACTATACTCTGTTTTTTTTTCCATCTGTTCATCCGTCTGTGGTGTTTGCGCATGGTAACACTGCGTCCCGGGCTTTAAATAATATCCTATTTCGATTATTAACGGTGTAATTCGCATACATTAAATTATTAAAACACTTTTCAGTTGCAAATGTACACCAAGATATCCTTTAATTACCTAGAATTTACACATAGCGTAACTATTTAAATCCCGGGACACAGTGTTACCATGCGCGACCACCACAGGCGGATGGACAGATGGAAAAAACAGAGTATACGTAGGTATAGTTTGGTCAGCATTTCCGGGGACAGCAGAAGCCGGGGACAGGTCAATGAAAACTGGGACTGTTTCCGGGGACGTCTGAGGCCACCCTAGCCTAGGCTACTCCTATCTTTAGGCTTCTCGCCATGGCACTGAAGCCGGGTGATCAGTGATAATTCCGCCATTGTTCTAAAGCCAATCCTCTTGCCTTACTGAATCCAGCATCCTTGCATCTAGTGGGATATACGTTAAGACAGAATCCTTCAAAGCACGGTTAGGTTCTCCTTGGGACAAAGAGGACGGTCTAAAGTTAGTTTATTGTTGGTCCGTCGACCAAATTAGAGTTAACATTGATTGGCTACCACACAATAGCGAACGGTTCAGGTTAGAGACTGTTTTAGGGCTCGTTCGCTGTGATTGGTCGCTAACCTAGTGAACTGCACATCCACATGCATACAACGCCCACAGAAGTAAAATGCAGACAGAAGGGTTTTTGCCACAACTGACCTGATAGTCAAGTTTGCTTGCTATCCTTTTATTTGTAAATAATATGCGACTTGGCTAAGTAACTCACTGAACAGGCATTGTCAGCTGAGAGCTGTTTGTAAGAATGTGTGTATATATATATATATATATATATATATATATATATATATATATATATATATATATATATGATATGTATGTATGTATATATATTCTTTACAAACAGCTCTTAGCTCTATATATATATATATATATATATCATATATATATAGATATATATATCTATATATATATATATAGTATATATATATATATATATATATATAAGTCATATCACATTTCCGTGATTCATATACATATATCGAGCTACAATGTCCTTTAATATCTAATTCGCTCTACCTCGGAATTAATATATTTTCATATATGCTTAACCGAAGGGGAATTTTTTTCTCGATAATAGATTTGCCTGGACCAGGGCGCGAACCTATGGATCCTTTCAAACCCAGGAACGTCAGTGAAGCTTTTCCTACTACTACACCACCGCGGTGGTGTAGTAGGAAAAGCTTCACTGACGTTCCTGGGTTTGAAAGGATCCATAGGTTCGCGCCCTGGTCCAGGCAAATCTATTATCGAGAAAAAAATTCCCCTTCGGTTTAAGCAATATATGAAAATATATTAATTCCGGGGTAGAGCGAATTAGATATTAAAGGACATTGTAGCTCGATATATATATATATATATATATATATTCTATATATATATATATATATATATATATATATATTTAATTTATATTATAGTCTTTGTGAGGGTTCAAAATCATGTCGTCTCAACACAAGATCCACTGAAGACAGAAGAAACTTCCCATATCAAGTTAAAGTAATCTTTCGAGACTATCCAGGAATCAATTTTCCTGTCAAGGTCTACGAACATGAACATAGAAGATCTGTAGCTGTTCCTGTCCGTTGCCTGAACCTGAAAGTCTTCTTTGGTAAAAGTAACTCTCTAGACTTCAAACAGAATTCTCTCACTTCTTTTTTTACAAGGTGTATGGGGGAGTCTGAATTCCATTATATTTTTCTTTTGCCAAAAAGGAATGGGGGGGCGAAAAGTATGCAGGGAAAATAGAGACGAAACATTTTACCATGACTGTCAGGATTGGGTGGTTGGCGGGTGGGGGTATGGAAGTCTTTAGAATGCGCTTGGATCAAGGTAGCAATCCAAACATCAGATCCATCGCCTTAGTCGTACGTATTACAAAAATGTTTAGTTACTAACGACTCACTTAAGTAATATTTGCAATATAACGGATTTCACTTACCCCTTTACCATCTTTCCCCGTCAAGACTTCCCTTACACAGCTTGGTCAGCTACTCTAGTATACAATAACCATACTATAGAACCCCAACAGTTGTTATATCAGTGCACCTCATGGGGTGCACTGTAGGCATTACTGAAGGTTCTGTGCCGTCCCTTCGACCCCAAGCTGCAACCCCTTTCATTCCTTTTACCATACCTCCATTCGTAGTATCTTTCTTCCATTTTGCTATAAAGCCTCTCCTAACAATTATTTTGATAGTGGAACTGATTTGAGGTTTTTAATCCTGTTACACCTTTTCAGACCTACTTACTCTGTTTCCAGAGCTGAATGACCTCTTAGGTCCTCCCAAACACTCATTTCATGGAGAGAGACGACACCCCTCCATTTGCATAATTCATAACTGATTGCATTAATGAAAAGAAAAGGCAGTTAGAGAAAAAGGATATAATTTGATTAGAGATATAAATAGACGATTGAATGACCAAGTGGTTAAGCTGATTGAAATTCTATGCATGTATATATATAATATATATATATTATATATATATCTAGTATATCATATATATATATATCGTATAATTATATAATATATATTATCATATTATATGTATATTGTCATATATAAGATATAATATATATATATATATATATATATATATACATAATATAATATAAAAGAAGGATGGTTAAAGCATTTTTTTTTTTGGTGATTCACACAATGAATATCCGTCGAAAACAGACGAACACAAGATGATTAACGCATTCAAAATTCGTTCGATTTTTCGCTGCCGATTAATGCCTATTCAACTCGTTGGTGATTGATTAATGATCGTTAGAAGTGATTAATCTCGTCCTTTATACAACTTCGGTCTGTTGCGTCTCCTCCTCCTCCTCCTCCTCCTCTTCCTCCTCTTCCTCTCCTCCTCCTCCTCCTCCTCCTCCTCCTCCTACAGGGTTGATTAATATCCCGCGGTTTGTTGACGCACCAAAACTTGAACGAAATCATGTTAGTTTCGCTTACTCGGGGAGTAAACCTACAAACTACTTTGTTGTTGTTGTTGGGGGGGGGGGGGGTAGAAAAGGTCTGTGCAAGAGCCTGAAAAGGTCTGAATTAAAGATGCCTGAATTTTAGGATGGGATATTTATGATTTATTTATGAGAATGTCAGTGTAAAATAACAAAAAATTTGCATGTTAAACAGTATGGAACATAGAATATAGCTCATTTATTTTAATTTCCCTCCTGTTACACCTTCCAAGCCTTTTCACTCTCATTTTCCTTCCCAGCGCTGAATGAACTCGTAGGTCCCAGTGCTTGGCCTTGGGCCTGAACTCAATATTCAAATCCCATACCACGAAAGCCTTAAGATTATTAAGCTTAACATGTTGGTCAATGTCAGATCTACAACGCCTTCCCCGACATAAAACCATTTCCTTTCACCCCAGTCATTCCCGTTCCCATTCCCTTCCCATTCCCATCCCCATTCCCATTCCCATTCCCATTCCATTTTCATTCCCTTTCCATTCCCATTCCTTTCCATTCCCATGTCCCATTTCCATTTTTCCCATTCCTTCCATTAATCCTTTATTTCCTTGTCCCATTCTCATTCCCATGCCATTTCTGTTCCCATTCCCATTCACATTCCTTTCCCATTCTCATTCCCATTCCCTTCCCATTCCCTTCCCTTCCCATTCCCATTCCATTCCTTTTCCACTCTCATTCCCATTCCCATTCCCTTTCCATTCCCATTCCCATTCTCACTCCCATCCCATTCCCATTCCCATTCCTTTCCCATTCTCATACCCATTCCCATTCCATCCTCATTCCCATTCCCATTCTCATTCCCATTCTCATTCTATTCCCATTCCCATTCCCGCCACCTCAACCACTCTCCATTCAGACTTACCCCCCATTAGCGCCAGTACTTGGAATCACGTCCCAAGGAGATTAGTGTTGATTATGGTCGGGGGATGTTGTATTGACTTGACCTTTATGTAAGAGTGGGGACGTGATTCCCTTAGCAGGGAACTCCTCCACTCCCAGGATTATAGAGATAATTGTAAAAAAAAAATAAATAAATAAAAATAAACGCTGATTGCTGGTCGAAAGCGTCGGTGCTGTATTGCCACGGCTCATGTGTTGGCGATCTATTGTGTTTTGGGATTGGAGGTTAACATACCATTCGTGTTCCTTATGCTGTACATAATCCCCACTGATGGTAGCATGCTGGCTTGGCCTGTGTAAACCTGTATTCTATAACTGGACCAATATATTTACTGAGGAGATACAGAGGAGACAGAGAGATTAGAAATTGCAAGGAAAAGGAGGTACGGGGAAACAGAAGGAGAGGTGGAAAAGGAAGGAGGAAATGTAGAAGCAACAAGAGAAGGAAGAATAAGAGCATGGAAAGAGGGAAAGGTGGAAGGAGATAACATGAGAAACCAGGAGAGGATTTAAAACAGAATGAATGGATACAAGATAATCATTTTGAGAGATAGGTGGGTGAAGAGGAAATTGGTTAATTAATAATAATTCAAAAATCCTCATAGTAGCACGAATCTTCAGATGGAGAAACAAATCCACAGTTATGAAAAAGCACATATATTTAAATCAACAAAGAGCAAGGATAGCTTTCGAGAATCTGTTCGATTCCCCTTATCAATCTCTATTTAAATAAATGTACATTTACATAACTGTGGATTTGTTTCTCCAATAATAATAATGATAAAAAACTTGAGGTTGACAAAAACGATGGCTGGGAAAATGTGGAATAATATAATGATATAAAAGAAGTTCGTATTGACCTCCCGACCTTTGAAGCCCCTACCTTCTCTCAAGTCACCAAAGAGCAAAAAAAAACTTATTCAACTGAATCTTCTGGTTGAGCTTTTACCGACGCTGGAAATATTGAAATGGCCTTTTCTTCGAATTCCAGAGATCCTCCTCTGTCCAACTACAATGTTGTTAGAAAAAAGCGGCTTAGGCAGGAAGGAGAGTCAACGGCATAACATCAAAAATCATTTTTCACCAGTTGAAGTACATGGCGTGGGATTTCTCTCTGGTTTGGATTTGCCCCTTTGAAGAAATGGTAATGTTGTTTTTTTTATTCTTCCCTCTAAAAAAACAACACCAAACTCTTTATGATGTTTGTGGATTCTTATGTAACTCACGAAGGATGATCACAATCTTTTTTTATTCTAGTTTTAGATTCCAGAAGTTTAAGTGCCATGAAACATGAGAGAATATTTTATAAAGTTTCCAGTCCTGGACGGTTGTCTGGTCTAGAAGAGAGTCTGAGTGGATGTAGTTTTTAAGTAACATAACAAAGCTACTTTCCGGGAGTTGGGGTGCATTCACCACCGTTCCAAACGACTGGAAAGATAATGCTGCGGATTCCCTGGAAACTGAATATAAAGTCGACTTAGATAAAGTTTCCAGTCCTGGACGTTAATCCACTTCGTTTATCTGTTCTGGAAGAGAGCCTAAGTGGGTAGATTTTAGGTAACATAACAAAACTACTTTCAGGGAATTTCAAAGAACTGGAAAGATAATGCTCTGTATTCCCTGGAAACTGAATATGAAGTCGTCTTGGAATAGATAATCATCAACTTCGTTAGTTTCAAGGTAGCTTAATTTCTCCGTCTTTCCAGAACGGACGAACAGATTTTTTTTTTTCCTTTTAACCTGAAGGGAATGAAGGCAATAATCCTCTTAATGGTTTCCCCCGAAGCTAAGGTAGATCAAGTTTTTTTCTCAGAACGCACATGGTGGAAGAACAGTTTCTCAAATCCTGGAAAAGGATTGGTAACAAAACCGCTTATCGAATCTCATTCAAAAGAAATTATTCATGTTATAATCATCAAGTTGGCTTCCACGTAAATCAGAGTTATATTTCCTCTCTGAAGAAGTCGAAGCCGATGAGAATTAATGATGATATAAATCACTGGAGTATAGAAGCTCTCAGACTCTTTAAAGAAAAAAAAAAAGTAAAAACCGCGCCGTAGAAACCAAATTGAGGTTTCTGCACAACGTATAATGCTGTATAAAACCATCACCTATGACCGGCAGGCAGCTCTCCAGTCGACTCTTCAGTTCAGTTGCTCACTGGTTGTGGTAGACTGAGGGTGCTTCCTCATGGGTCCGGAAAGTGCTGCCAGATGAACGATCTATAGCTAATCTCTAACCTTGAATAAAATAAAAACTACAGAGGCTAGATGGTTGCAATTTGATATTTTTGATGACTGGAGGGTGGATGATCAGCATACCAATTTGTAGCCCTCTAGCCTCAGTAGCTTTTTTAGATCTGAGGGCGGACGGACAAAGCCGGAATAATTGGATCGTTTACAGAAAGCTTACGTGGGTGGGGATCAAATATCTGAGGCAATAAAGGAGATTGTTGCTTATCGAGCGTTCGTATTTCTATTTTAAAAGAGCTGTGGGATACTCAGAAAACAGCAGATACTCAAGTCCTTAATAAATAAAAATAAATAAATAAATATATGAAAAGCATATCATATTATTTACTGAGTTGAGCAGTAAGGTCTATGTCTCTATGACTATAATAAATACCGCTCTCATTCTCTTTCTTTTATATATATATATATATATATATATATATATATATATATATATATATATATATAGGCAAATGCCATTTTTTTACGTTCATCACGTTCTATACATTCGTGAATCAGTTATACATATGTATGTGTTGATGGGGGGGATGGAGGGGGGAGGGGAGATTCGTGGCGTATACAAACCCACTGCACCATATAGCTGACCTAAGCGGTGGGTTGGGTGCCATGTGACGAGATACGTGTGGTGGTCGCATTCAGTTTTGAGAAGAATTCGTTACACCCGTTAGTCTACCAACTCTCTGGGCCTGCCACCTCGGTGGCCGCGAGTTCGATTCTCGGGCATTCCATTGAGGGGTGAGAGATGTGTATCTCTGGTGATAGAAGTTCACCCTCGACGTGGTTCGGAGGTCACGTAAAGCCGCTGGTCCCGTTGCTGAATAAATACTGGTTCCATGCAGCGTAAAAACACCATACAAACAAACAAACAAACAAACAAACCTACCAACTCTCTGAACGGTAAAGTTGCTCGTAACAAATCACAGATATAATTTTGAATGTATGATATATTGTTTTATCTCGTAAATTTACGAGGTATAACGATATATATTCTATAAATATATATAACTATACATTCTATAAATGTTTTATTTATTATATTGTTATATATTCTATAAATATATATAACTGTATATTCCATAAATCTTTTATTTATTTAAACATCATCAAAATTATAGATGACAATACGTATATATATATATGATTCTTGTGTATTTGCTCAAGATAGATAGACAGATAGTGTTGTGAAAGTTAAGATCACTGCAGCCCAAAAATCTAGTCTTTCACGTTGCAACTCCATTTCAACTCAAATAAAGAGTCCAGGTGTCTTGACAGAATTCAAAATCACTCCTGAGAATTATGTCGTGTCTATTTTCCTTCTCTCTCTCTCTCTCTCTTCTCTCTCTCTCTCTCTCTCCCTCTCTCTCTTTGACAAAAAAAAAAAGGTACACTGAATTGAAAGCCTCTCAAAATTCCTGTTGAACAGTTTACCCTGGGGAGATCTTTCTATTCTCCTCCAGTCTCCCCGTTCTTGGAATATGGTCCAGCCATATTCTGGTTTCCAGAGGCTAACTGGCATCTGGAATCGCTGGACGAAAACTTGGAACTTGGATTCCATGATATTTCTAGCACCTGATCTTGGTCTTAATCTCTAGTGTGATGTGTAAGATTCATCGTAACCCCGATTAACCTTTGTAATCAGATTTCCCTTGAGCAGTGACCGAACTTTGGAATAATCTTCCTAATTACGGAATTGAATCCTTGAAAATTCAGGATTTCATAATTGTACATTCGTGACTTTTTTTTTTTTTTTTTTTTTTTTTTTTTTGAGAGGTATGACAAGATATCTCACGTCATGGTGTACCCGTAACGCATTCAATTACTTTATGTTAATACGTGTCGTTCGTTCTTCTTTGTTATTTCTCTACTATAGATTACTCGTGTTTAGATCACGTTTCTGAATAACAAGGATGTTCTTGAATTCTTTTATTTACCGTGGGGAACCAAATGAAAGATGCATATACACAAAACCGATACGTTCTGCCTTCTGTAGTCTACTGGAGCACAATGATACAATCGTCCATTCGTCCTCCGACCAAAATCAAACGGAAAGCTACGAGCGCGATACGAATACCGTCTCGTACGTGTATTGTTTCCGTATTGGACGCGTTCAATATTCAGCAACCCCCCCCCCCCCCATCATCCCCCCCCCCCCCCCCCCTCCCCCCCCCCCCCCCCCACCCCCCCCCCCCCCCCCCCACCCCCCCCCCCCCCCCCCCCCCCCCCCCCCCCCCCCCCCCCCCCCCCCCCCCCCCCCCCCCCCCCCCACCCCCCCCCCCCCCCCCACCCCCCCCCCCCCCCCCCCCCCCCCCCCCCCCCCCCCCCCGCACCCCCCCCCCCCCCCCCCCCCCGTGCTCTTTGGCTCCTTCGTTTGCAACCAGCTTTACCTTTTATCTTGCCTCCCTTTTATCTTTGGGAATTTTCCTCTCCTCTACTTCTCTTTTTGACATATTTTTTTTTTTTTACTGAAGCGGTGTCTATAGTTTTGTTATTTATTTGCATTTTTATTCAGCTCTCTCTAGTTTATTTATACTTCACGTCGTCATACTTATCCATTTACTTATTTTTCACTCACTTCCATTTTCAATAACTGCTAATCTCTATTTAAATTATTCATTTTTTATTAAGCTTTCTTTCATTGAAGCGATGTCTATACTTTTGTTGTTTATTTACATTTTTATTCAGCTATTTCTAGTATATTTATACATAATGTCATCATATGCATCCATTTACTTACTTTTCACTCACTTCCATTTTTAACAATTACCAATCTCTACATTAACTCGTTCATTTCTCTTATTCTAATCCATCATTGTATGTATCCATTTATTTTTTTCCGTTCGCCTATTTCTTCGCCAATTTTTATTTTTATTCTTTATGCCCTAGTCCCACTGGTACGAATAAGATAATCTTCCCATTAATAATTCCCAGACTCCTGTATTCAGAAAAGCTTTGATTTTTGCCCAACTAACGAGAGAGAGAGAGAGAGAGAGAGAGAGAGAGAGAGAGAGAGAGAGAGAGAGAGACTTTTATAGTACCAAATGAAGTCTTAACAGAATACATTCAAGAAGAAAGACTGAGAAAACATGGAAACCAGAGAGAGAGAGAGAGAGAGAGAGAGAGAGAGAGAGAGAGAGAGAGAGAGAGAAACTTTTCATACCCTAAACGGCTTCTTCCTCAAGTTTAAATTGTTAATCAGCTGACCTATTTTCGATTACTGAAAAATCTATCGACATTTTTAAAAACGCTCAAAAGAAATATTAATTGGCCTCATTGAATCACGCAAAAGTACCGGAAATAGTTTTGTTCATTTTTACTATAAAAAGGGCATTAAATAAAAAGGATTATGGAAGGTGACGTTATTCGATTGATGTCTTAAAATGGATCTCTTTACATTGACGAAATTTATCGGTAGAATTTATTGGCTACGTAAATAGTAAACATCAGTTAACCTACAAAATCAACCGAAGAAAGATTATAAAGTAACCAAACTTTTCTCTTGCTTGGGGAGTAGTAAGCTTACAAACTACTTTGTTGCTTTTGTTGTTGTTGTTCTTGATGTTGTTGTTGCTACTGTTGTTCTTGTTACGTGGTGGGGGGGGGGGGTTAGGAAAGGTCTGTGGAAGAGGTTAAAAAGGACTGAAAAAGGGTTTTTGCGTTTAGTTAAAGATACGGGAACTTCAGGATAGGATATTTATGATTTATTTATTATAATGAAAATATAAAAAAATAAATAACGTGCATGTTAAACAGTACAGGGCAATTATTTCTAATAAAATATTGCGTATTTATTTTAGATTTTCGTTGGTGAACCAACGCTCTATTTGACCGTAAATTTTAGCACGCGTCCAGAGTAAGATGGAGATTGGATCACGCCCTGTTTGTACAAAAGCGTTAAAAACTGAAATTGGAACCACTTCAGACAGTAGCTCTTTCGAAAAACCTGGACCCAATTGACCTGCGCGGAAAATTGCATCGAGAAAAATGGTAGTCGATTAACTTCCAAGAAGAAAACGCCAGGTAATTGAACCTTTGCAATATTCAAGAGGAACCTTAATGAATTGCCGATGAGTGGATTTGCGAAGTGCGTTAGAATCCGGGGTTGATGGGGGGTGGGGGAGCCTGCAGCAACCATCACTTATAGCTTGAGTAGTGGCGAGGTGTCAGTGTATGGAGCATTATGCCTGTAAAGGGGATGACGTGCTGTTAATGCTCCTCGAGTCGGCCCAGCTGCCTCAGTGGCGTGATCGGTGGCCGCGAGTTTGATTCTCGGGCATTCCACTGGTTCCATGCGACGTAAAAACACCATACAAACAAATGAACAAACTTCCAGAGCCCCTACTTTTCAAAGGGAGAATCTTGGTTTGTTTCAAATTGTTTGTCGTTTTCGAAAGCCACTTTCTTTGTCGAGGACTGGGAGGAGTGATTAGCAGATGAAGAATAAGTAACGCAGGTTAGGTAATGAACGAAAGAGAGAAATGTGATATTTTCATTATCCACGCCTTCCCATATACATTAAGAAAGAGAGAGAGAGAGAGAGAGAGAGGGAGCAGTTGTACGAAAGAAAAAAAAAGATAAAAGAATGAAAGAAAGAGAGAGAATTGTGGTATTTCCGTGATCCATACCTTCCCATATACAGAAAGAAAGAGAGAGGAAGAGAAAGCAGCTGTACGAAAAGAAAAAACAGATAAACGAACGAAAGAAAGAGAAATGTGGTATTTCCGTGATCCATACCTTCCCTAATACAGAAAGAAAGTGAGAGAGAGCAGTTGTACAAAAAGAAAAAAAGATAAACGAATGAAAGAAAGAGAGAGAAATGCAATATTTCCGTCATCCACACCCTCCCATATACAGAAAGAAGGAGAGAGGAAGAGAGCAGTTGTACGAAATGGAAACAAAAAGATAAATGAATAAATACATAGATAGATAAAAACTGAAATACATTATTCAAACTTATCATCAATTCTGCCTTCTCATCGACGAAAACGTGATGTTTACGTAATTCAGAGCGTCCTAAAATCACGCCTTTGTATGAATGGGTCCTTTCATGGTCTTTAAGGCCCTTGGGGGTCATTTGGGGGTGGGGTCGAGGGGGGAGGGGGGTTGGTGAGGGTAAGCAAGGGCTCTCCAGCAAAGGGGTTTTCTCGACTTTCTGAATGAGAGACTCTTATCGACACATTTAAACGTCTCCTCCACCTCTCCTTCATGATCTGTAAGGTTCATCTTCAAAGACGTTTCTCTCTCTCTCTCTCTCTCTCTCTCTCTCTCTCCTTCCTTTTCATCTGGCGATTCTTTGACTCTGTCTTTATTTTTTTTACCTCTTTTCCTGTTCTACGAACGTTTTATTCTCATCTTCTAGCTCTTCCTTCTGCCTATGGTCCTAAATCTCTCTCTCTCTCATCTGCTGATTCTTTGACTCTTTCTCTCTTTTATTCTAACCCCCTTTTCCATTTTCCTGTTCAACTAATGTTTTGTTCAGTTCCTCTAGCTCTCCATTCGCCTTACACTACTAAATCTCTCTCTCTCTCTCTCTCTCTCTCTCTCTCTCTCTCTCTCTCTCTCTCTCTCTCTCTGACTTCAAAGTCGCCAGGGAACCTTTGGCCCAACGGAGCAAATTAAGTTTTCTTTTCCCCCTCTGGTTAGTAACAGTCATCAGATGAGAGGTTATCTCTCTCTCTCTCTCTCTCTCTCTCTCTCTCTCTCTCTCTCTCTCTCGTTTCCTTTTCATTAACTGGTTCTTTTTCTCTGTCTGTTCTTTTTCCTGATAATACTTCACTTTCTTTCTCTTTCCTATGACTAAATCATTCTCTCTCTCTCTCTCTCTCTCTCTCTCTCTCTCTCTCTCTCTCTCTCTCTCTCATCGTCTAGTTCTTTTTTTCTCTTTTTCTGTCTCTTTATTTTCATGCTAATACTTCACTCTGTTTCTCGTTCTTAGTCTCTTCATTTTCCTGCTAATACTTCAGTCTATTTCTCTTTCATGTTACTAAATCATTCTCTCTCTCTCTCTCTCTCTCTCATCCCATCCACCATCATCATCTTGCCCCTTCTCTTCCTTTTGTCGGTGCCCTTTGAAGCGCGCTAGGTCTACGTCCAATCCAGTGCCCGATTCCGTGTTATTGCCCCGGCACCGACGTCTTTGATATATCCCGCCGGATGGGGGGGTGCCAACAGGCAGAGAGGGGGAAGGAGCCCTCCGAAGCCTTTTTAAGTCCTGGACCTTCAAAAGGCGGCACAACCACCACCACCACCAGGTTAGTCGAAGCACTTCACAAGACATTCCTCTCCTCCTTAGGGAAGTCGTTATGGGACCTGCACAGGAAACGAAGATGTTTCATGTATCCCAGGTTTTCTTTTGAGGAGGAGACGCCGCGTCTGTGAATAGGAGTGTGAGGTCAACAGCCCTGTCGTGCATTCAGGAGAGACAGTCGGCTCTCAATGTGGGCGTTCTTGTCTAAATTGACTTTCGTCTCTAAGTAGGACATCCGACTCTAAGTAGGGGTCATTCTTGTCTAAATTGACAATCGACTCTATGTAGGGCATTCTTGTCTAAATTGACTTTCGTCTCTAAGTAGGACATCCGACTCTAAGTAGGGGACATTTCTTGCTAAATTGACAATCGACTCTATGTAGGGCATTCTTGTCTAAATTGACTTTCGTCTCCAAGTAGGACATCCGACTCTAAGTAGGGGTCATTCTTGTCTTTAAATTGACAATCGACTCTATGTGGGGCATTCTTGTCTTTAAATTGACAATCGACTCTAAGTAGGGCATTCTTGTCTAAATTGACATTCGACTCTAAATAGGACATTCTTGTCTAAATTGACATTCGACTCTATATAAGACATTCTTGTCTAAATTGACTTTCGACTCTATATAGGACAATCTTGTCCAAATTGACTTTCGACTCTATATAGGACATTCTTGTCCAAATTGACTATCGACTCTAAATAGGACGTTCTTGTCAAAATTCACTTTCGGCTCTAAATAGGAGATTCTTGTCCAAATTGTCATTTGACTCTATACAGGACATTCTTGTCTAAATTGACATTCGACTTGAAGTTGGGCATTCTTGTCTAAATTGACATTCGACTCAAAGTAGGGGACATTCTTGTCTAAATTGACATTCGACTCAAAGTAGGGGACATTCTTGTCCAAATATACAATCAACTCTATATAGGACTCTTGTCTAAATTGGCATTCTTGTCTAAATTGACTTTCGTCTCTAAGTAGGGCATCCGACTCTAAGTAGGGGGCTTTCTTGTCTAAATTTACATTCAACTCTAAATAAAACATTCTTGTCCAAATTGACTTTCGACTCTAAATAGGACATTCTTGTCTAAATTGACGATCAACTCGAAGTAAAGGACACTCTTGTCTAAATTGACAATCGACTGTAAGTTAGGCATTCTTGTCTAAATTGACAATCGACTATAAGTAGGACATTCTTGTCCAAATATACAGTCGACTCTATATAGGACATTCTTGTCTAAATTGACATTCGACTCAAAGTAGGGAACATTCTTGTCTAAATTGACATTCGACTCTAAATAAGACAGTCTTGTTCAAATTGACTATCGACTCTAAATAGGACATTCTTGTCCAAATTCACTTTCGGCTCTATATAGGACATTCTTGTCCAAATTGTCATTCGACTCTATATAGGACATTCTTGACTAAATTGACATTCGACTCTATATAGGACTCTTGTCTACATTGACATTCTTGTCTAAATTGACATTCGACTCAAAGTAGGGGACATTCTTGTCTAAATTGACATTTGACTCAATGTAGGGGGCATTCTTGTCCAAATATACAATCAACTCTATATAGGACTCTTGCCTAAATTGACTTTCGTCTCTAAGTAGGACATCCGACTCTAAGTAAGGGACTTTATTGTCTAAATTTACATTCGACTCTAAATAAGACATTCTTGTCCAAATTGACTTTCGACTCTAAATAGGACATTCTTGTCTAAATTGACAATCGACTCAAAGTAAAGGACATTCTTGTCTAAATTGACAATCGACTGTAAGTAGGACAACCTTGTCCAAATATACAATCGACTCTGTATAGGACATTCTTGTCCAAATTAACATTCGACTCTATATAGGACATTGTTGTCCAAATTGACATTCGACTCTATATAGGACATTCTTGTCCAAACTGACTTTTGACTCTATATAGGACATTCTTGTCCAAATTGACCTTTGACTCTATATAGGACATTCTTTTCCAAATTGACATTCGACTCTATATAGGACATTCTTGTCCAAACTGACTTTCGACTCTATATAGGACATCCGACTCTTAAGTCACCAGTTGCTGAGGACAAATATTTCATAGGTAAACGTATTCTCATTATTTGCATAAGAAGGTTACATGGCTTTGGATTATATTCATGTATTCATTAAACAGTTAAAATGCCAGAGTATATATATTATATATATATATATATATATATATATATATATATATATATATATATATTATATATATATATATATATATATATATATATATATGTAGAGTCTACTGGTCATTTTTACCAGATACATGTGAAATTGTAATTCCCACACTGCCCTATTAACTTCTCACATTCTTTGCTCTTTTTTGGATACTCTTGTCACTTACAATATTCAAAGAAATATGAAGAAATCAGGATGTCCGGTAGCGGGAAACGAACCCACGATACCATAATCACGACTAGGTCACTTTGCCGGTT
>NC_061091.1:1629443-1646943 GCF_015104395.2 Macrobrachium nipponense | reverse complement strand
TGTGATTGGCTTATCAACAGCCGATCAGGAGCGTCGTAAGGGACTGGCCTAGACATCACATGCACTGTTGATGTGAATCTACTTTAGACATCACGGAATTAACGGCTGTAGCTTCAGAGGTCGTTAAGTTAAGTGTACCTCAGTTTAACCAGACCACTAAGCTGATAAACAGCTCTCCTAGGGCTGAGCCAAAAGGATTAGGTTTTTAATTACGTGGCTAGGAACCAATTGGTTACTTAGCGACGGGACCTGCAGCTTATTGTGGGATCCGAACCACATTATATCGAGAAATGAATTTCTTATCACCAGGAATAAATTCCTCTTGATTCCGCGTTGGCGGCAGCTGGGAGTGAACTCGGGCTGCCAGATTGGTAGGCGAGTACGCAACCGATTCGTCCAATGAGGAAGTATCTTGAGGTGGTACTCGGTTCATAATTTGGAGGGTAGCTACCAAGCACGTCAATACTGCCCGGGTTAACATAGGCGCAATACTATTCAGCTTACACGATAGATAAAGAGTCATTCCCTTTAAACAGCAAAGAAGGTTCACTCGCCTATACGTTCGTGATATAGCCCGTTCGATGTGCCATCTAGTGTTAAGATTTGTAACTACACATCATGCGGGCTCGGAGTTTATTTATCCTGCGCCTTAACTCTGAAGTATTTTGCTGTTGGACATATACATATATATATATATATATATATATATATAATATATATATATATATATATATATATATCGAGCTACAAATGTCCTTTATATATAATTCGCTCTACCTCGGAATTAATATATTTTCATATATGTTATCGACTAAAAAAATTCCCCTTCGGTTGACATATATGAAAATATATTAATTCCGAGGTAGAACGAATTAGATATTGAAGGACATTTGTAGCTCGATGTATGTATATGACTCACGGTAATGTGATATGAACTCATATATATGATATATATATATATATATATATATATATATATATATATATATATATATATATATATATATATATATATATATATATAGGTGTGTTTGTGTGTGTGCACGATAGTTTGTTTGTATGTTTATGTATATTTTACACTATCAGACTGCTGGTCTTTTTCATTCATTCATTCATTTATTTATTTAATAATGTTCGAGACCTCATTCTCTCTTATTATTATTGGTACAAATCAACCACCGTTTGTTTATCGTTCTCGCTATTATCATTAATATTTTGCGTGAAGAGTCATTTAAAATGAATTCAATTCAAAATGACGCCTTGGCAACCTAGCGGTAAACACCGCCTCTTCCTGGAGAGAAAACCAGGTCTTACGTAACTGACCTGATTACCCGTTTTCTACCAACAGGTGCTTGACGGGTCCTTAGGCGAGACTTAAAGAAATTGCATCGGAACACTTTTCAATTTTACCCGGTAAGTGATCCTTCTAGAACCTTTCATCTTAAAGTTGTATTAGACATCCAAGATCCCCAATGTATTGAGTGAGGTCAGTTATCTCCAAAGGCCCGTTTTTCGTGTCGCTTACTCGGGGAGTAAGCCTAGTACAAACTACTTCGTTATTGTTGTTGTTAGGGGGGGTAGGAAAGGTCTATGGAAAAGCCTAAAAAAGGTTAAAGATACAGGAATTTTAGGATGGGGTATTTATGATTTATTTATTAGAATGAGAATGTAAAAAAATCAATAATGTTCATGTTAAATAGTACAAACAATAATTCTTTCAAATAAAATATAACGTATTTATTTTAATTTTCGTCAGTGAAATAACGCTCTATTCGACCGTAGATTTTAGCAACGTTTTAATTTACGTTAAAAGTTAGGAATATAAATGTTTACACCTTACGCGTGAGGGGGGAAATCTTACGTGCGTCCCGAGTAAGCTGGAGGTTGGATCACGCCTTATTCTTTTGCTTACCTGTGTCTTCGACGATGACCGTTTGTGTTGCTGTGCCAGTTATGGTATTGTATCAAAAAGTAGTTGTCTTGCCTTTGTCATGCCTTGGTTTGTTCAGGTGTGGAGAAAGCAAGAATGATACCGAGAGAAACGTTGGCCGCTAGATCGACTTATATTTTAATCTATTTACTGTGACAAATAAATAAATTTTAAGCAATATCCCCGAAATTGACTCTTCCTGATGAGTAATATCGGCGCAATACTCGCCAGTTGTAGTAGCAGAGAGAAAGCTATTATTAGAAAAATAGAGAAGACTATTTACAAGCAAAATCTTTCAATAAAACTTATTATTATTATTATTTATTATTATTATTATTATTATTATTATTATTATTATATTATTAAGCTAAAAAGGGGTGGCTCAAGAGATATAATGAGGTAGGCAGTCAATCTCATCATGATATTCTAAGTTAATGAATCGTAATTGAGCACCCTGTCTAGAGTACATCTGTTGACATTATTATTATTATTATTTTATTATTATTATTATTATTATTATTATTATTATTATTATAGACACTAAAATGGTGAGGAAAATCCAGATTGGTGTGGATCCACCCTGTCTATTTTTTTACATTTCTCATTCTGTGACTTTATTTTTTTTTTTTTTTACAATTTCATAAAATCACACCTTTACCATTTCTCAACTTCATAAATTCACACCTTTACAATTATTATTATTATTATTATTATTATTATTATTATTATTATTATTATTATTATTCATAGATACTAAAATGGTGAGCAAACCAGAGTGGTGTGGATGCAACATATGTCAAGGATATATATTTTACATCCCACTGCAGTAATACGAGCATCGAAGAGTCATATAACGGCAGAGTAACGAACGTTGTCCAAACATATGCAATGCGAATCAATCATTGCAAACCCCCACCACCCTTCCCGCCAAAAAAAAAAAAAAACCTTTTATTGCAAAAGACTTGACCGACACTCGTGTAACACCCCCCTCCATCCCCACCCCCCCCCCCCCCCCCCCCCCCACCCCCCCCCCCCCCTCCCCCCTCCCCCCCGGCGTTCTCCGCTGTTTCCCACCTGACAGGAGAACGGCGAGAGATTAAAAAAGTAAAAAAAAATATACCGGGATCCTGGAAGCGGCCAGTCCGTTCTTCCAGCATCTGGCTGGCTGTCTCTTGTTCTGCTGGAACGGCCAGCCGTTACCACACTGGCCTTCTTTCCCAGTGCCTGGTTGTTTGGGGTCCTCGTTGTTTGATAGCTTTTTTTTTTCTTTTTTTTTTAAGGTTTATTCTCTCTACTTGGGTGGTTTTAGATGTGTGAATTTTGCGAAGGTGTGGATTTGTGCCAAACTGTGAAATGGTAAAAGTGTGAATTTATGAAGTTGTAAAGTTATGAAGGTGTGAGATGATAAAAGTGTGAATTTATGAAGGTGTGAAATGATAAACGTGTGAAATGATTTATGTGTGAATTTATGAAGTTTTGAAATGACAAAGGTGTGATTTTAGGAACTTGTGAAATGATAAAGGCGTGAATTTATGAAGGTGCGAAATGATAAAGGTGTGAATTTAAGAAGGTGTGAAATAATAAAAGGTGTGAATTTATGAAGGAATAAATTTACAAATAACAAAAAGTTTTGAATTAAGAAGGGATAAATTTACAAATAATTTATGGCTGCTTAATTTATAAAGGTACGACTAATCTGTCCCAGGCGTTGCTGAATATTACTTATTTCTAACAACACAATCAGTCAAGCTTTGGCTTAATTTGTTAATTAACGTTTGGTGGAGGAAAAAGTAATATTTGCAATCTCGGTATTTGGTACATGGGAATAATATGTGGACACGTTAGTATATATATATATATATATATATATATATATATATATATATATATATATATATATATACCCACCACCGCGAGAGGCATAAGTTTATGTCGTCTCTCACCCTCAAATACCTTTCACGCTCAGGTAATTCGTTGGTTTGGAGACAACATCAACCCACCTCGACTCCGGTATTTGAGGGCAAGAGCTGACAAAAATTATGCTTCTCGCGGTGGTGGGGTTGGTAAAACAAAAGCTTCACTGACGTTCCTGGATTTGAATCTCTTCTTGGGTTCGTGCCCAGGACCAGGCAAATTTATTATCATGTAAAAAATTAACCCCTTCTCGGTTAAGCATATGAAAATGAAAATATTAATTCCAAGGTAGAGCGAATTAGATATTAAAGGACACTGTAGCTCGAAGTATGTATATGAATCACGGTAATGTTTTGAAATGACTTATATAAATGCTACGTGTTGTCAAAAGCACTACAACGCTACCGGAGTCGAGGTGGGTTGATGTTGTCTCCAAACCAACGAATTACCTGAGCGCGAAAGGTATTTGAGGGTGAGAGACGACATAAACTATGCCTCTCGCGGTGGTGGGGTTGGTAAAAGCTTCACTGACTCTCCTGGGATTTGAATGTCTTCTGGTTCGCGCCCCGAGGACCAGGCAAATCTATTATCGTGTAAACAATTCCCCTTCGTTCGGTTAAGCATATATGAAAATATATAAATTCCGAGGTAGAGCGAATAAATATTAAATATTAAAGGACATTGTAGCCCGATGTATGTATATGAATCACGGTAATGTGAAATTACTTATATATATATATATATATATATATATATATATATATATATATATATATATATAGAGAGAGAGAGAGAGAGAGAGAGAGAGAGAGAGAGAGAGAGAGAGAGAGAGAGATATCTACGTATATATATATATATATATGTATATATATATATATATATATATATATATATATATGTAGATATAGATATATATATATACATATATATATATCTATATATATATATATATATATATATATATATATATATATAGAAAACGGCTTCACATGAGAAATCGCTCGCGCGAGGGTGATAGGAAAACTTAGCCTAGGTGCCTTACTATCAATCATGAACAACGGCAAGTTGAAGACAGCGGGAAATTAACGGAACGAAAGGGGCGTCACAGTTCAAAGGGGGAGAACAGACGAGAGAAAAAGAGAAAGACAGGGCACAGGATGGAGCTGAATGGTGATTGCCGTAACATGTATACACAGTATAGATAGAGAGGTGAAAGCTCTGCGGAAATTCGAACACGGGGGTTGACTCGAGTGAATTCATATATAGTATTTATGTCTGCGCCATTGTGGATTTCTTCACCGTCGTTGTTGTTATTATTATTATTATTATTATTATTATTATTATTTTATTATTATTAAACTAAATGTAAATACTTAGAAGTAAAACAGTTACAAAGTGATTTTGTGGGTTTCTTTTTCAATTATTATTATTATTATTATTATTATTATTATTATTATTATTATATTATTATTTTATTGAGATTTAAATTTTAGAAGCCATATTTGTGCTAAAGATATTTATGTAAAAGGTTGGAAAAATAACAAGGAGAGAGTTTCGGATGTTATTATTATTATTTTTTTTTTTTTTTTTTTTTTTTTTTTTTTTTTTTTTTTTGCTCTATCACAGTCCTCCAATTCGACTGGGTGGATATAGTGTGGGGTTCCGGGTTGCATCCTGCCTCCTTAGGAGTCCATCACTCTTCTTACTATGTGTGCTGTTTCTAGGATCACACTCTTCTGCATAGTCCTGGAGCTACTTCAGCCTCTAGTTTTTCTAGATTCCTTTTCAGGGATCTTGGGATCGTGCCTAGTACTCTATGATTATGGGTACAGATTTCCACACTGGCATATCCCATATCCTTCTTATTTCTATTTTCAGATCTTGATACTTATCCAATTTTTTCCCTCTCTTTCTCTTCAACTCTGGTGTCCCATGGTATGCGACATCAATGAGTGATACTTTCTTCTTGACTTTGTCAATCAAAACGTCACGTCTGGTCTGTTTGCACGTATCACCCTATCCGTTCTGATACCATAGTCCCAGAGGATCTTTGCCTGATCGTTTTCTATCACTCCTTCAGGTTGGTGCTCGTACCACTTATTACTGCAAGGTAGCTGATGTTTCTTGCACAGGCTCCAGTGGAGGGCTTTTGCTACTGAATCATGCCTCTTTTTGTACTGGTTCTGTGCAACGTGCCGGGCATTCACTTGCTATGGTGGTTTATGGTTTCACTTTTCGTATTGCACTTCCTACATATGGGAGAGATGTTATTTCCGTCTATCGTTCTTGGAACATATCTGGTCTTAGGGTCTGATCTTGTGCCGCTGTTATCATTCCTTCAGTTTCCTTCTTAGCTCTCCCCTCTGTAGCCATTGCCAATTGTCATCGCTGGCTAGTTCTTTAGTCTGTCTCATGTATTGTCCGTGCATTGGTTTGTTGTGCCAGTCTTCTGTTCTTTCTGTCTTTCATCCTCCTGTCTCTGTATATTTCTGGGTTTTCGTCTACTTTATTATCCTTCTTCCCATGCACTCTTTAGCACTCGTCTTCACTGGTTTTCAGATATGCCCCAGTGCTCTGTTTTCAATGTTGACGCAGTCCTCATATTTAGTAGTCCTCTCCCTCCTTCCTTTCGTGTTATGTATAGTCTGTCCGTATTTGCTCTTGGGTGTAGTGCTTTGTGTATTGTCATATGTTTCCTGGTTTTCTGATCTATGCTGCGGAGTTGCTGCCTTCGTCCATTCCACTATTCCTGCGCTGTATCTGATTACTGGCACTGCCCATGTGTTTATGGCTTTTATCATATTTCCGGCGTTGAGTTTTGACTTGAGTATCGCCTTGTGGCGCCGTGGAGGAGTGGGTTAGGTCGTCAATAGACTTAAGTCAAGTTAAGCAACATTGGCTTGGTCAGTCGTGGATGGGTGACCGCTCTCCTCGGCGTTGATTCCTTGGAAAGGATCTTTACCTATAATTTCCTCAGTCTACTCAGCTGTAAATGAGTACCTATCCCACCTGATGGGGTAGGGTCCAGCTATGGGTTAAATAGAAAACAAAACTCAGCATGATGGAAAGAAATGAAGGATTAAAAAACGACAAACGACGTAAATGGAACCTCTGGCAACAGAGGGAGCTTCGTCCGGCAACCAGGTATTCAACCCAATTGAAGGGGAAGACGGTCAGGTACTTGGAGGTCGTCATCAGCAAACTGATCACCACAACGACAATAATTATTATTATTATTATTATTATTATTATTATTATTATTATTATTATTATTTATCCTCATAGTAGCACGAGTCTTCAAATGGAGAACAATCCACAGTTATGGTAAATGTACATATATTTCAGTTTAAAAACAGCAAAGATAGCTTTCGGGAATCTGTACAGTTCCCCTTATCTGTACAGATTCCCGAAAGCTATCTTTGCTGTTTTTAAACTGAAATATATGTACATTTACATAACTGTGGATTTGTTTTCTCCATTATTATTATTATTATTATTTCGTAAATGAAACATATTCATATAGCCCCAGGCGTTACGAACGCCATTTAATTACAAAGCGAATTTCTCCACAGGAGAATATAATATTTGTCTTTGTCAGTGAAGTAAATCAGAGGTTGAAGTAAACAGGCTATAAATAAAGGTGAATTAACCAGTATATGTATATATATATATATATATATATATATATATATATATATATATAATATATATATATATATAAATGTATATATATATATGTATATATGTAAATGTATATGTATATATAAGTATAAAACATGTATCCATATATATTTTATTTCCATTTATCAAAATCTGGAGAAATTAGAATTCCACATGCCAGCATCGCAGTGGGTTGTGTAAATACCCAAATAAAGACTACAGTATTCAGCAATAGCATAAAATGCATGAAATACGCGCCGCTGAAAGCAACTTGTTGCTTGCTATCCGTCTTTACAGGCAATTTCGAAAGTGAACAACGTTGCAGCCAATAAATTCTCTCTCGGAATGTTATGACCTGGAAACAACACCCGCCCCCCCCCACCCCCAGCCCCCGCCCCGCCCCCTCCACCTCTCTCTCTCTCTCTCTCTCTCTCCTCTCTGTCTCCGTTGACGTGAATTGAATATCTCGGTGAAAACCTTAAACAATAAATATTTGAGCTCGTAGGGGGTTTTTGCCGTCAGTGCTCCTCAGCTGGGGCGCACTGTAGGCATTGCTTAAGGTTCTATGCAGCGTCCTTCGGCCCTGGCTCAACCTGAGAATCGTTAGAATTTTTTATTGAATTAAACTGTGTATAAATATGTCTGTGTTCGACTTTCTTTTTATGCACATATGTTTACCATCATGTGGAATATTATATTCCCAAAAGGTTGAAACGGTTAAATGTCCGCTCATTTTTTTTTTTTTTTTTTTTTTTTTTGGTGTATGTTTTATATTCAAGCGAATATTTTCTCGGAAGATGAAATGGTACCAGAGAAGAGCGAGATTAAAGTTTAGATCTTATATCTTCCTTAATTTTTGTTAGAAGAACTCAGTAACGACACATAAGACCCTTGTTCACACGTTCATGTTCGCGCTTCCTGTTTATTTATTCATTTTTCTAAATGAATATATAAACAGCTTACTATTCCAAAGACCCACTTTTGTCTGTACTATATATACCTGGACCAACTCAGACAACTTTTAGAACTTTTGCTTATCTCATTCCCTTGGTCATTTTGGAGAGCCAGTGTCAGTAGTACTCTGGAATCCCTGTATAGAAAAACGCGTTCGTCTTCTCGTATCCACATTTCTCTCGACATGTATTGACCGTCTCGGCACTTTAAACCAGACTTCGAATTCATGAAGGGAGGAATGATATGAGGTTGTTGACCAGTGTGCTCTTAATCTTATAATAAGCATATATATTTTACAATCCAAATCTCTCTCTATCCGTTGTTAGAGCTTAGTGCAGCTCAGCAGCTGACAGTCAGCATCCCTCGTCGTCCCTTTGTCAACTGAGTGTGGCTCTTCGTATACAAGAGATGAGTCAGATCTCGAAAGATGAATTGTGACTTAATACCCTCTCAATCCTTCCACGTGTCAACATGCCGGGAGCAGCCTCCCCTTTCATCCTGGTGATAATGAAAGGATATTTTTTTCCTTCATCCGAAGTCCTTTTAATATTAAAGGATCTAGGAATAATGAGGAATGGAGATTTGAGTGATGTAGGAGAATAGAAAATAAAGCGCGCTCGTCAAATGTCACGTGGAGCTTGGGGCGTTTAATTTGCTAAATGACAAACACATACACACTTGTGTTCACTTAACATCATTTTAATCTGGACGGACTAAAAACTTCAAATAAAAATCATATAAGTGCTTGAATGGGACCGATTCATAGGGAAATAGGGTCAGTGCGTAGACAGAATGATGCAAGAATTAATAGTAAGCTCGGAATCGGTTTAACCTTATAACCTCACTCGTTGGCCGAGTCGGTAATATCACTGCGGTCCTAATTTCTCCTCTGGCTGTCCGATGGTTCGAATCCAACCACGGGAGGATGAAATTATCATCAACTGAAAAATTCCCCTTCGGTTAACATCATATGAGAATATTTTAATTCCGAGGTAGAGCGAGTTGGATATTAAAGGACATTTGTAGCTTAATGTAATATATATTTTGTTGTTGATAGATACATAGATAAGTATTGTTGAATGTGGGCGTATCTACAGCTGGAGTCACTGAAGAAATTACCCATAGAATTACATGAAATTTGCAAATTAGGGTAAAAAAAAAATCCAAACATTAATGATATCCTGCAATACGCGTTAGACCGGATCCAGTTACAGATGACCACCGAAATCCAATGAAAAGGACCACGTCCCAGGCCAGCCTGATAACTCCACCCTCTAAAAATTCACCTGTGGTAAAAATTCGCGCTCAAAATACGGCAACACATTTATAGCGGAGAGTGGCCACTATTTAACTGTAAAAAAAAAAATAAAATGAATAAAATAAAAGGTGGAAGTTGTCACTCTTACCGCCCACTGGAGGTCACATAACGCGCATGCGCGAGGGTGACGTCACCTTCGATTCGTATGGGCTTTTGTATCGAGTTTCCGGTCTTGGTGGATAAAAATGCGACGTTTATTTGTGATTTTTTTTTTTTTGGGGGTGTAGTTGGTAATTCTAACGGACATCCGCAAATCAACGCCCATATATTATGCAGTTTTTGGATTATCCCTCTCTCTCTCTCTCTCTCTCTCTCTCTCTCTCTCTCTCTCTCTTATCAACATTGACAAGGGAAATATCTTTTTCCTTTTCAACAGTCCAGCAAATTTTCTCTCTCTCTCTCTCTCTCTCTCTCTCTCTCTCTCTCTATCAAGTACCGGAGTTATTTTAATCAAACCTCCAGGGTAACATGCAGTTAAAAATATCAAAAATGAAAATGACCTGATTGCGATGCTATTAAAAGTCAGTTTGTTTAACGGATTGAAGGCTTATGTCTTTGGCAAGCAACTCAAAATCCACGGGGAGTAAGTCACATGGAACCTTACAGTTTGGTTCTATATCATCGTAGGCTTTGAGGCATTTCTCTAGAAAAAAAAAAAGTAGAAAAATTAACTTTTTTTAAAGTAACCTACACATTAGGCTTTCAACTCTAACTTCGTCGTGTTGCAGCATAATGTGATTGTAAGGTCTTGGTGGACTAGCCATCTACCACTTAGGCCTAGTTAGGACTAGGCGTAAGTGGAAGATGGCTTACCGGGGAATAATAATATAATGGTAATAGATTTAAATAGCATAGTGCTCCTTCTTTTTCTTATTCTTCTTCTTCTTCTTCTCATTAGTAGTAGTTCTATCAGCTATAGCATTTAGCTCAAACGCTAGATCTATGAATGCAAAATAGCTAATGCTTCCTCCGTATCATCAAATGAATCTGGCTATTAAGTTCTGTTTCATCCATAAAAATGATCTGAATCTATTACAAAAAAAGGAAGAAAAAAATTAAAGCTACACATTCCCTATCAGCTATTAAACCGTTCGCTCATTATTTCACACCGAGAAGAATCCTGTTCTTAAGAATTTAAGCCCGAGATCTTTATATTTGTCCGTTTCCTAATCATGGCTGCCAACCTCAAACAAAGGCTGCCGACTGCGCTCGAGAGAGCGCCAGATTCGTCTGCCTGAGTGACGATTCATCACTCTCGTCCGTTATATTAAAAAAAAAACGGTTGTGTAAGCTTAGAAATATGAAAAAAAACAAGTATGTCTTTAGACTCTCTTTCTCTGCACAAAGGACAGAACTCAAGAACAAAGACGCGGCGACTTCTCTTGATGTGGTAGACAATGAGCGGTCTTCAGAGAAAACGGAAGGAAAATTCTTAGCCTTTGAAAGAAAACGGATGTTTATTTAAATAATATTGCCATGACGTCAGAGCGTTGTTTAATTCACATATTATGCTCTCTCCTCTCTCTCTCTAGCTATATATATATATATATATATATATATATATATATATATATATATATATATATATATATATAATGTATAACTGAATCACGAAAGTTTGGAACGTGATAAATCATAATAAAGGTATAAGCCACGAAGGAAAAATAAACAATTGAGTTTCTATTAGATCTTTCGACTCGACGTCCTTTAATCAGCCGAGTAAAGGACGTCGAGTCGAAAGATCTTGCAGAAACTTTCACTGTTTATTTTTCCTTCGTGGGGCTTATACCTTTATTTATATATATATATATATATATATATATATATATATATATATATGCTTAAAAAAGAAAATCACAGTAGATGCACGTGACTTCATTAAATAAGCGAATACCACAGGAAAATGATAGTCAGAAATCCAAGCACTTTCGTCTTTACTCAGAACAATGTCTGAGTAAAGATGAAAGCACTTGGATTTCTGACTATCATTTTCCTGTGGTATTCGCTTATATATATATATATATATATATATATATATATATATATATATATATATATATATATATATTTCCTTATACGCTCTGGATATTCACTGTTGAAGAACTATCACGTACCGTATTGGGATTTGAACCAATGCTTGCGTATTTCTGGCTAGGCTGCTTTCACATGCAATACTGAGAAAGAAGGCCCCTCATAAGTCTTTTTAGGTCATACTGTCCACGTGTGTTTGCTTGCAATACTATAAGTTGATTCACATCGACCGTGCATCTGATGGCTAGGCTAGTCCCTTACGACGCTCCTGACTGGCTCTTGTTAAACCAATCACAGGGCTGGAAACTCTCTCAGTCTCTCTCGAGAGAGAGTTCACAGAGGCAGTATGTAGTATGCTCCACCTCTCCTGAGAGATACTTTTGAAAGACGTATGCCTCAGGAGAGGTGGAACATACATCCTGCCTATGTGAACTCTCGAGCGAGACTTAGTGTTTCCTGTCCTGTGATTGGCTTATAAACAGCCAATCAGGAGCGTCATAAGGGACTGGCCTAGACATCAGATGCACGGTTGATTTGAATCTACTTATAGTCAGGGTGATGCTGCTTCTACAGACAGTTTAATACTAATCAGTTTGCTAAGAGTTTCAGCTAACTAAATTGCAGACTAGTTTACGCAGTTCTGCTGTTGCATCTTCTGATCTGCAAATATTGAAGCGAGGAACAAATGCATTCCTGTTCTCTGCTGCTTTGTCTGATTTTGTTTGTTTGTTTGTATGGTGTGTTTATGTTGCATGGAACCAGTGGTTATTCAGCAACGGGACCAACGGCTTTATTACGTGACTTCCGAACCACGTCGAGAGTGAACTTCTATCACCAGAAATACACATCTCTCACTCCTCAGTGGAATGGCCGAGAATCGAACCCGCGACCACCGAGGTGGAATGCTAATACCATACCAACCACGCCGCTGAGGCGCTTTCTGCTTCGTCTGACGTCTCCCGAGTTTATCGTATTTCTGTTTACTCCTTTTTTTTTATCGAATTTTCCAATGCCCTGTCTATCTCTGCAGGGCGATTTCCCCTTGGAGCACTCTTAGGTTTACAGACTGTTTAACAGAAAACAGAAGAACGAAAGCTTACAAGGAAGAAATACCCTTCGCATTGCAAAGGTAGGACCGGGCCCTACGTGTGTACGAAATATCTAAAAATAGTCGTGATGCCCGTGGCTGCTGCTGGATGCTGCAGAATCATCTCCCGAGATGTTGATTTCTCATCTTCCAACTGGGATAACCGAATACCCTCAGGGCACCTGCGCATGCGCATTGCTTCGTGTTTTCATCACCTGGTATTTATATTGTTATCATTGCTTCTGCATTATTATTATTTCCTGATATTTATATTATTCTATTTTTCTGTACTGTTTAACATACTCGTTATTTATTTTTTTAACATTTTCATTCTAGTGCATAAATTATAAATCGTTATCCTAAAACTCCTGTATCTGTAACTCGGCGCGAAACACCTTTTTCAGACCTATTTTGGGCTTTTTCATAGACCTTTCCTACCCTGCCAACTAGAATAACAACAAAAAGGAGAAGATGATGATGATGATGAACGACAATAACAAGGTAATTTTTTTTTTTTACCCCCCAAGAAGAACAACAAGAACAACAACAACACAAAGTAGTTTGTAGGCTTACTCCCCGAGTCAGCGATAATAACCATAGCATTTTCGAATTTGCAAAGTCATTCTTATCCATTTTTCATGTCATCACCGTCACCTTTTCAAAATTCTTCATTCGTCTTCCCGTCCAGTTCGGGCTGCAGGTTGTTGATTTTTTTTATTCAAAAATTTTTTTTTAAATTAAAAATCAGTTACTTTTTTACTTTTTTTAAATAAAAAAATAAAAATATCAGTGATTTATTTGATTTTTTATTTATTTTATCTTTTGATTTATTTGGTTTTTTTATTTGTTAGATGTTTTTTCAATCCCATTTTCCCTCAAAATGTATTTTATGACGGAATTACTATTCATTTATCTTTTAGGTTTCAAGTTCTGGCCTAAAGTACTATGTGCTTGCAAATTTTTTTATATATATATCAGAATAAATAGATGCACCACAGTTATGCTTCTCAAGTTTTTATTGACCTTCAAAACATATTTTTCAATTTGGTTGCTTTCAAATTAAAAAAAAATTAAAGATCTAAAAAAAATAATTAAAAAAAAAATTTTTAAATCATGATTTTTTTTAATGAAAAAATCAGTTGATTAAATCACTTGATTAAATCACTTTGACTTAGGCAATGCCAACCCTATGTAGCAGTAGTGGTTATTTAAATAAAATTAAAAAAAAATTTAAATCTAAAAAAATAAAAATAATTTTTTTAAACATGATTCTTTTTATGAAAAAATCAATGATTTAATCGCTTGATGAAATCAGATTGATTTAATCATTGCCAATCCTGCGTAGCAGTAGTGGTGGTTCGTCTTAATGAGGTCAGGCTATTCACCCTAATTACCGCTCTCACTTCCATTAATTTTAATGGTCCCCTTCTTCATTTTGAACATGTTATTGTCTCTATCAATCAGTCCTCGTAATTGCATTTGGGTTGTTACGTTGATGAAGTGTTAATGAGGACATTATTACACTTCCGGTGATATTTCTCATTTCCCGATTGATTGATTGGTTGGTCTCATGTCAAAACTGGCGTTACATGGCAGCCAGGGGTTATCGTCTGAGAAGTGATTGGGGATGTGGTTGGTTGAAATACATTATTGGAGAGTGTCTGTAACGTTACTTCTTGAAGTTTACTTACATACATACATAATACATATAAATACATACAAGCATGTATACATGTGTGTATATATATGATATATATAATATATATATATATATATATATATATATATGATATAATTATATATATGTAATATATATATATATATATATATATATAATATATACTATATATATATTATATATATCTTACAACTGTGTAATGTTAATGAATCATATATCATGGCTTGCTTGGAGACAAGCTGAGCTGTAAGGGCAGCTTACTTGAGTGAAGGAATTTAAATACGTAAGCAGTTTAACTGAGAGACTGCTCGTCCTGTCTTCAAGCATGTACATTCCTGTCGTCAAGCATGTTGCAGGTCTAATAGTCCAAGGCACTTGCGAAAGTCACTTCTTTGGATTCTCTTGAAACAAAGAGGTCAGGTGTACACGCCAAGTGTCCGGAGAGAAAACCCCACCCCATCTTAAAGGTATGACTTAGAAAACCGTTACCTTTGAAAGAGGGAGAGTGTGAAATACCTTCTTTTACCTAAATACTTTGAAAAAAGTGATGTGTGAAGTGTATCTCTTATCCATTGTTATCTTTATTACAGATGGGTTATATTCCATGGTACTAGAGACGGGAATCTCTAACCTGACTAATATGATGATGAACTTATTGACATTTTGGGTCTGGGAGTGAATTCTTCGTCAGGAGGGTAGAATGTTAACTTACTAGTTTTCTTTATGGGCAGATTTGGGTTTTCTGTCATTATGACTTGTTAATCATTTTGTTCTATTTTATATTCAACTGCTTTGGGTAATAAATAGTATATTTTTACTTACGAGATCTTAATAGCCTAACGACGTGGTTTGCAGGTAGAGGGCACCATTGACACAGGTAAGGTTTCTAATTCTTTGTGTAGTTTAATAAAAAAGGGGGGCATAAGAGATCAAGAGTGGTGGCAGGCAGTTGAAGGGGGCTTTTATATATTTTATTAAGCTGTAGGTATGCTAACGAAGAGACTGTGGACCAGTTAGACATAGGATGGTTTTTTTTTTTTTTGGTAGGAAAAGGGGTTACAATCATGTCACAGGCAACTTCGGGGCTCTTTTTGCTGATTCTAATGGGTTTGGACAAGGGAGAAGCTGATCGTGTTCGTCTCTCGGGCTAAGTCAGTGTCAGCCATCTTGGGATTCTTGAACACCAGTGTTTTAAAACATGAAGGGGAAAGTTTAATTTTCGACGTATTTAAGGCGTTTCGTATATGCAGTGGCGTATACGAATTCAGTTTCTAGTCATATGAAGATGTGAGTGTATTTTTAAATTTTAAATTTTTCTTTCTTATTTTCTTCTTCTTTCTTTTTATATTTTTTTTTAACTTTTTGTTGTTGTTTATATTCCTATTGTTTGTTTGTGGTGAATTTATATATATATATATATATATATAATATATATATATTATATATATATATATGTATGTATAGTATGTGTGTGTGTATATATATATATATATATATATGTATATATATATATATATATATATATATATATATATATATGTATATATATATATATTATATATATATATATATTGACCTGAAATTCAAGTCTCCAAAGAATATGGTCTTAAATTGGAATGAATAACAGAGGGTAATTCCTATTCCTATTACCCTCTGTAACTTCTTTCGAATGAAAACTATATAATCTTTGGAAGCTTGAATTTCAAGTTAGTGGCTAATAATGTATAATAATAATAATAATAATAATAATAATAATAATAGCATTCTCGCCTCCCTGTGCTGCGGGAACATCAGGTTGCATGGAATTTGCAGATCGTTACCTTGCAATATTGTTGTATAATAATATATATATGCATATATATATGTGTGTGTTTTTATGAGTGTGTGTTTGTGTTCGACAATAAAACGCAACCCAACCTCAATATTATGATCTCCGAGCCATCGTGAGAACGCGCTGTTTATCCGCACTCCCGTTACGAGAAGAAAATGGACGAAACTAATCTGCATCTTGCTTTCTTTCTTCTTCCTCCCTTCTTTTCTTTTTTCCTTCCCTTTCCTTCTTATCTTCTTCTCTTCTTCTTCTTTCTCTCCTTCTTCTTCTTTACTCCTCCTTCTTTCTTTTTCTTTTCTTTGCCTTTTCCTTCTTCTTCGTTCTTTTTCCTCGCTTTACTTCCTTCTTCTTCTTTTTCTTCTCCCTTCTCCTTCTTCTTCTTTTTCTCCTTTTCCTTCTCCTTCTCCTTTTCTCCTTCTTCCTCTTCTTCTTCTTCTCCTCCTTTTTCTTCTTCTCTTTCTCCTTCTCCTTCTCCTCTCCTTTTGCTCCTTCTTTCTTCCTCTTCTTCTTCCCCTTCTCCTTCTCCTTTCTTCTTCTTCTTCTTCTTTTTTTCTCTTCTCCTTCCTTCTTTTTCTTTTTTCTCCTTCTTTCCTCTCCTTCCTTCTTTCTTCTTCTTCCCTTTGTCTTTTTCTTCTTTTCCTTTTTCCCTCCTTCCTATCCCTCTTTCTTCCTTTCTTCATTCTTCCTTCTTCTTTTCTTCCTTCTTCCTTCTTTTCTTCTTCCCTTCCTTCCTTCCTTTCTTCTTTCTTTCTTCCTTTCCTTCTTCTTCTTCTTTTCTTTCATTTCTTCCTTCTTTTTCGTCTCTTCTATTCTTATCTTCTTTTTCTTTTTCCTTTCCCTTCGCCTTCTCCTTCCTCCTTCTCCTTTCCTTCTTTTTCTCCTTTTCCTTCCTTCTTCTTCTTTTTTTCTCCTTCTTCTCCTTCTTCTTTCTTTTTCCTCTTCCTTCTTCTTCCTTCTTCTTCTTCCTCCTTTCTGCCTTCTTCCTTTTCCTCCTCTTCTTCATCTTCTTCTTCTCCTTCTCCTTCTTCCTTCCTTTCTTCTTCTTCTTTTCCTTTCCTTTCTTCTTTCTTTTCTCCTTCTTCCTCCGTCTTCTTCTT
>NC_061091.1:1572945-1628943 GCF_015104395.2 Macrobrachium nipponense | reverse complement strand
CCAGGCTCCGCAGGACAGACGTCAGGTCTTCCATCCAGGAGGGAGCCGGGGCAGTTGCCGAAGCAACAGGGTCCCGACTGCACCTGTCCGGAAAGACCTGAGACTGTGACAGCACCACCAACAGCAGGAACAACAGGAACAGGTCCGGGAAACAGCAGGAACGGCAGGAACATCTGAAAGAGAATGCGCAGGCCGCTGAATCTGAAAAGCAAAGAGTAGCTGGGACGGCAACAGGTACGGCAGGCACGGCAGGTACCACGGGAGAGCCAGGCGTCCTGTCGGCAGTTACCGTCATCCGTGCACTGGCGGCAGGTCCAGGGGTACTCTTTGGGCAGGCGGAAGTCCGGGGTCGGCAAAGGAAAAAAATATCCGGTGGTGGTGGCACCGTCCTCTTTGGCACGGCAGTAATGGGTTTTTGTATAGCCGCCTTGGGTGTCACCGACATTATATGAGGCGTATACACCAGATGCGGTGGCATCTCATATGCTGGTGTCGTTACTGTGGTAGTAGTTGTGGTCACCGCACCATGAGTGACCACTGCCGACCCCGCCACCGCTTGATCAACCCATGGATGCTGGGCACTCCCTGCAGTCCCAGCGACTCACCTGTCCCAGGTCGTCCTTCGCTGATGGGCACACCTGCGGGAGCAACAGTCGGGTTAGTCAGAGTGGGGTTTCCCTCACGCCTGGGGGAAGAGGCACCCCCCCCCAGAGCGGACGGAAGACCCCGAGTACAGCTGTACGTCCGGTAGCGGGCGCCCTCATCCACACTCGACGGATCGAGAGAGGAGAAGGACTCCGCTACCCCCCCCAGCAGGGAAGCGCGAAACGTGGGGGCTGGCCGGGGGGCAGGAAAGAGGACGAAGTGTCCGTTACCAAAGGAGTCACTGGACTTTCCGATGACTTCTTGGGCGGCCTAAGCTCCTCCTGCCCTCGTACAGCACCCACTGCGCCTCGACCAATTCATACATGTGACACAGGGCTCGTTGCGGGAGCACTCTCGCCCCCGACAACGAGTACAAACCTCGTGGGGTCCACGTCAACAATGATCTAACCCCGTCCACATCTACGCCCCTCCATCCAGCCCGGGACACACTCTACGGGCGACTGGAGGGCGCGGCGATATGCCATTTCTTCCAATTCACTCATTGCAAGATCAATAAAGAAATGTACAAGTACTTACAGTCACTCCTGATTTATACAGAAAGAGAGGCAAATACTCAAACTCAAAGCAAACGACAAAGCGGGCAGAGCGATGTCGAACACGTCCTTCCCACACAACGGCCGAAAGCAAAGTGATTTGTTTACCTCCCAGTCGCGCGGCGCGCGACGATCGACAAGCAGTTAACTACCGTTCTCCCCTTGTTCGAAGCTTACGACCGTTCCAGCTGCCGCTAGCTACTTCCTATTGTTAAAGGACCGAGGGTTTGTATTACGTATCGGAACAAATGTACATTCTTCGTCTTTTCGGATGTAAGATGAAGAAACGGAAGAAGAGACGCACTTTTTTAAAGGATGCCTTTCCAATGGCTATCCCTGGCAGTCTGGGAATTTTAACAGATCCTGCTGAGGGAACGCCCAATCGGTGGGGATTCTCCATAACCTCCGTAAGGCTTTCAACTTTCCTTCTCCTCTGGGCTTGTGAGCTTGGAAGAGGTCTAGGCCTGAGAGCGAGACAGAGCCGATCGGACGCACCCTCTACTAATTAGGACGCCTTTCCAATGGCGAACTTGGCAGTCTGGGACGTTCTACAGATCCTGCCGAGGGGACGCCTGATCGGTGGGGATTCTCCATAACCTCCGTAAGGCTTTCGATTTTCCTTCTCCTCTGGGTATGTGAGCTTGGAAGAGGTCTAGGCCTGGGAGCGAAACAGAGCCGATCAGAACGCACCCTCCACTGCACTAACACTAAAATCACTTCTTACCTTTCAATAGCTCGTATTTTGAGCTACATTCCTTTGTCTTCAAATAGCAATATGAATTGGAAGATTCTGTGAAGTAAGAAGGAGATGAGGATACAACACTACTAGTATTGTTAATGCTCTAACTGCTCGTTAGTACGAGAGCTATAAAAACTTCTAAAGGAAGCGTAACTAATTCTATTCCTGACTTCCTCAAGAAGGAAGTTAGCTCAATCAATTCTAACATTTACTACACTATTATGACCAAAGTTATTAAAAACAAATTAATATGCGTATGCCGAACCAAAGATCCAGTACTTCCCTGCAAAAGATAGCCCAGAAGATCGATGGTGATGAAATCCAAAAATCAAGTCAGGAGGAACTGCAAACGTTGTTTACATTCCAAGCGACAGAAAAAATATGAATAGAAAACGGGAATGGTTCCTAATCCTGCCACCCAGGGCAGGACGGTAGATCACCTGACCTACCTGCAGCGTGTGCCGCGAAATTTGAATTTCTGTCGGGGACGACGGAGTCTTAGCTATGTATATATCTGACAGGTAAGTTGATTTTATGAAACCTGAACATTGCTGAAGTCACTGGTCGAACAAAACACTAATAATGGACAAGACCACCTGAATCATATACCAGATATAACATATACTATAGCAAATATGCTTGATTGTTAATGTGCCAAAATATTGTAGAGCAAAATGCATTAATGGAGTCCTACAGCTTCTCTCTGAAGCTTGGTCAGGTTAAATCGAATTAACAAAATTTTCTTTCCTCGCTATGAACTGTTGTTTCCATACATCAACACTATTTAAGCTATGAACGATGAGAAATTATTTCAACAAATAGTGACCACAGGCAATATGCAATGCAATACAAGCTACTAACCCAAAAGCTGTTGGTGGCCTTGGAACCTTAGAGGGCAGTGGGTTTGCCGGTGTTGGTTCAGCCTGGTTGCCATGGCCCTGCAAATTCCTTCCAACAATTTGTGACAGGTGCCGTAATCGGAGTGCTTGTTGATAGGACCATAACTGCACTACTTGTTCAGTACCCTTAAACCTGAAAGTAACGTAAGAGTACAGAAGTAGCTTCATAAGTGTCATAAACGCAACGCACAAACATAAAATATTCTTCCAAAGTTTCTCTCCACTTTTCAGACTTAAAAAATGGACTAGAAAATAGTACTAATGCTTTCTCTCCTCACTTTTTTATTGTTATACACCTCATGAAATTCACTAATCCATAACTTGTTTTCCAGTAGTAGTTTTCACAGTATACAAAAACTCAAAGGATAAATCTACACGATTACAGTCAAATACAAACCCAACTTCTGTGACAACGATTAAACTTTAAGCATAAGCATAACAAGGCACCACAGAAATCAATCAAAGTTCACTGAGGATGAGAGTAGAATGTTCCATTTAGCAATACAATCACATCAGTGAAACACAAAGAATAGGGTACCTTTCTTTGTCTGCTTCCTCTGCAAAAATACTTGTTGCCTCCATAATCACTATTTAAACTGCTGACGACTTCGTCGAGTTCCCCATCTTATGGAGAACGCTTCGGAATTTCAATCTGGAAAAGAAGATAAAAATGCATCCTTACTTGAAAGAAAATGTAGGATTATGATTACACAATAAGGCTAATATATAAATAAGGTTTTCACCACCCCTTTGTCCCTTTAGTTTATCAGCTCTATAACTCCATGCCTCCTCCTCCTCTGCCCTTTATCGAAAAGCTTACTTTGTTATAGAGTAGCCTCTATATGTTTAAAACTATAGTACTATACAGGCAGTCCCCGGGTTACGACGGGGGTTCCGTTCTTGAGGCGCGTCGTAAGCCGAAAATCGTCGTAAGCCGGAACGACACTTGGAAATATGCCTTAAACTAAGAAAAAGTTAGAGAGACCTTACCTGTGTGACATGCAAGTATTGCATGATGTGTAGTGTGGTTATTTCAATGGCAAAGGATGGTTCTTGAAGGTATAATTCTTTATTAAACTCTTGTGACACTATAAAGCACAATGTACTACACTTAATCCTTAGGTTAGATTATACACTAAACACTATTATACACTGTACACTAGTATGTAATCCTTTGGTAGCTCCTGGAGTACACTAAAATCCCAGTCTGGTAGCTCTGGAAGGTAAAAGTATAACACAATTAGTACAAAATACTACACAAAGTCCTGAATGCAATATGACAATTTGTCGAAAATTGCATTTTTCCTAACTATACAAACCTGAGGTCCTTTAACAATAGGAAGTAGCTAGCGGCAGCTGAACGGTCGTAAGCTTCGAAACAGGGGAAGAAACGGTAGTTAACTGCTTGTCCGACAGTCGCGCGCCGCGCGACTGGGAGGTAAACAAATCACTTTTGCTTTTGGTCCATGCAAAATACGCAGAGTGAGGGGTGGCATGAGGAGGGACTATATGTAAAGGACCTCAGGTTTGTATAGTTAGGAAAAATGCAATTTTCGACAAATTGTCATTTGTTTCGATACGTAATACAAACCATCGGTCCTTTAACAATAGGAAGACTCACTTCTTGGTGGGAGGAATCTGAGTCTTTTGATGAACAGACTGGTGTTCGTCCATCCCTGGAATGCCTCCCTGGTCGTAAGAGCGAGGGAGGGATCCAAGCCTCTGTCCGATTGATCGGGGTGTGCACCGCAGGATCAATGGTCAGACCTCTGGGCCGAGTACTAAGAGAGAGGCAGCTATCTCTTCGTACCAGCAAGCAAGAACTTTGTTCCTGTTTGCAAGAGGCAACATAAAGTATGGGTTGTCTCAAGCTGGCATCCACTTCCTCCCCCTTGTTTGGAGGAAGTGGTGGATATACGCTCCTATCCCTAGTGAAAGGGATAGGATGGGCTCTGTTGAGTAGCTCACCTGCATCTTGTCCTAATCCAGCAGGGTGACACCGTGTCCCTCTAAACCACAGGTAGAGGGGAAGAAAAAGATGGGAAGAGGAGCCAGTCCACACTCATTCACACTCATCCATTCTTACGGTCACACCAGGACTCGATGCTGTTCAGCCTGCGAGGGTCTGGGTTCGCTACACAACGTGTTAGCAGCCACCACGGGTCCCAAGGAAAAAGATCCAAGGACCTGTGGGCAATATCCCGAAGGTAGAAGGAAGGGATGTGGTCTGGTTGGACCAGACCCCTGCCTTCAGTACCTGCGCCACGGAGAAGTTCTTGCGGACAAGGCAGCATCTCCTTCGCATCGAAGGCGGTGAATCCATTAGGGAGGGGATTGTGAACGACTTCGAACAATCGTCAGGGGACCGAAGGGTTTTCTGAGTCTTCGCTACGAAGTTCGGTTTTACGAAATCGCCGTCACGGATCCCCATCCCCTGGATGCTTGACTTGCAGGAGAAGTCATGCAGTTTCCTCAGAGGAAAGAAGGAAATAGCGCATGACCTATTCCTCTTCTCTACTTCGGTGAT
Organism: Macrobrachium nipponense; assembly: GCF_015104395.2. Taxonomy (NCBI): domain Eukaryota; kingdom Metazoa; phylum Arthropoda; class Malacostraca; order Decapoda; family Palaemonidae; genus Macrobrachium; species Macrobrachium nipponense. Next base: position 1,623,579 of record NC_061091.1, on the reverse strand, counting down.
GTCCAGTACCCATACTGGTCTGTCCCGTTTTGCCACGAAGTCTCTCGCATCCTCCTATCCCCATGCAGCGAAGTTCTCGGTAGTGGATAGGACACCGACACTCCATGGTGGGTGTCAATGGTATGGGTACTGTGACAAAACCTATTAAAACGAAGTAATGATTGCTCTGTAACAACCGAACTAAGTCAACAGCGTAGTTCGTAACTGACTCGCCGCTCTGACAGCTGCCGACTGACTGCGTTCGGTAGGAGGCAAGTTGTCAAAGCATCCGAGTAAGTCACGTGACCTTCGCCTTTAAAGGGTTATGCCGAGAGACCAAACAAATAATGTATTTGTTTGTCACCAATGCCGGACAGCGAGGTGATGATTCTCTTAAGGCATGTGCCCAACAGGCGAAAGTCAATTGCCTTCTAGAGACCGAGGTCCCTGAAGGCAAAACATCTCATGGTTGTTGAATCTCAGCTAAGGAGAAACAACACTATGTACCGTTGAAGACGAAGGTAGATATTGAATGCAACCTACGTCTTCACAGACGAATCGAGAGAAGGATTCTCAAGATTCATAACCTGTGCTTACAAATGACTGAAAACGCTAACCGCTATTTTCATTGCTGTCCGGTGAGAAGTCGTAGTTGCAATGAAAGCGGGGCGTTCTTCAGTAATGAAACACAGGGGAAAGCCGCCTGAAGAACTGCTTCTCATGGGCGAAACATTGGAAGTAGAAGCTGTCATGGTCGGAAGAGTAGGCGATGTCTTCTTTGACAAATCTCTTAATTCGGTTTGAACAATGAACAATTGTACACCTACGAATACGAGATATTTTGAAGACAAACTCAGATGTCTGCAAAATCATTCGCATTATCGCAGTGCGATGCAGCGGGAGACTTGTACAGACTTCGTTACCGTGCGGTAAACAGAAAGATGAAAGAGTCCAAGAGAATATCTCTATTGAAAATTCTCGCAATGTCGAAGGCGATGGAATCTAGCGTCACAGCAGTAGATGGTCCTTCATTATTGCGAGAATCCCCATTAATCAGAGACCTAAGTCCATGATTGTTTGGGCAGAGATACGGTTCGGTAGTCAATCAAACCAGGGGAGAGAGAGACATAACTGACCGTGCATCTCGGAGGCCCAGCTGATACTGAGCTGCTGTCAGGCAGTTCAATACGCAGTAGTTGAGCCTGAGCTCTCGCCGACTCGTCATCCTGAGTTGCCATGTAATCCATTATTCCATGAAGGAATGCGTTCGGCTAGAACTACCGAGCATAAAAGATATGCTCGAGCAATTATATTTAGGCGAAACGAATTTCGGTAAATATAAAAGTTGAAATGGTGTTGTCGTGACAAAAACCATAAGTATATAAAATTGAAACTGAAACTCCTGGGAGGTTGCAGGCAACCCCGAGTTGCAGTTCAATTAGAAATACTTCTCTTCTAAGTCGCAATCCGTAGATAAACTAGGATATGCGCTTACCCCTCGGACAATTCAACTGCTTAGTAGAATCATGTCGCGATGTTAATATACGTAGTATATTTGTAGGATTCTGAACAACGATCTCCATCCTAAATTCTTTCCTTCAAGAAAACAAAACAAGGATTGGATTGATCATCGACCACCTTCGATCTCTATCAAAGAGTGAAGGAGAAGTCTTCCTCGAAGGAAAGCTTCAATGGTGAACAGAATACTAAGACGATAGTTCAAGCCAAACTGGATATTCCCGTCCGATCTTCTCTATTCCAGGTTGGTCGCCTACTGTAAGATAGTTTCTTTCAGCAGCAGTCTTCTTCCCAATGCTAGAAATTCCAGGAATTCGAGCATAGGCGAGGTTCCCGATTATCATGTAACATCGGGGATTCTCGTCTCGCTCACTTTAGACCGTGGTCTCGCCTAAGTGTTTGGAGATCATAAAAACTCGAACACTCTGAATGCGCTAGAAATTCCTTAGAATTCTAAGCAGTCTGCGAAACCCCCACCGAATTCGTCAAACGATATCGGCTGGTGGTCCTCTCGATTCCCGTAGAAATCGAGAATGGGGCAGGATCCCTCCTCGGAACGACCGGGGCTTACGTCAGGTAGGACCCGAAGGTCCCCCCCGGTAGCGCAGTCCGAACGTGGGATCTACAGAGAAATCTCTGTAGGATCCCTCCCCTTTCCCTCGTAGCCGTAAGGAGAGAGGGAATGGGGGAGGAATTGGATACTCGCTCGCCTTCCCAGTGGAACTAGCAGTTGGAGATGAATAGGAGCAGCCATCGCCTTGCGGCGATGGTCTCTCAGAGTCTGGGAAAACAAACGTATCGTCAGGAGAAAACGTTTTCCCGCGGAGGGTTACGAACTCTCACTGTAGGTAGGGTCTGCCGCCACTGTGAACGTCGTCTGGGTGGGGCTGATCGACACCTGGACAAGGGTAGAGCCGATACCGTCCTCCGACTCATTCCAGTCCTCGTCGAGGGTCGAAACCTCTCAGGAGGAGGCCGAAGGAGTATTAAATACGGTGTCCGAAGACACGTAGAAACGCCGCTGTCGCAGTAGAGGAAGGTGGAGTAGCTTGATCGACCGGCCAGAACTGAGCGAGCCTTCTTGTCCGGAGACGAGAGACTCTGGTTCGAGACAGAATCGGCAAGCTCCGATCGCGGCAGACCCACCGTCGGTTGGGTTCCCTCTCGGGCCCAAAACGACTCGAGCAGAGACGTGGGCTCTGCTGGTGGGAGCGGCAATCCTTCCGCAAAGGTCATTATGCTGACGAATCAGCTTAATGACTTCTGCAATTCCTCGTATCTGTATCTAGGGAGTAACCGCGTCTTGCGGAGTAGGACCGTCCAGCTCCTTCCAACAAGAACAGATCCCGAGATACTCCTCCTTCCGAAGGAGGAATAGCGGCAGACCCCTGACGGTCGCCTCCAGCTACTTGCACGTATGTCCTGGTCGGTCCTAGAACCGTGCCTGGTCCATACGGCGTCATAGCGGGATCGCGAGCGCGCACCTCTCGCGATCACTCATAGGTACCTCGCTCCTCCCGGTGTAGCCCGAGGAGGTTGAAGGTACAGGAGAGGCAGACCTGACGCCCCCCCCTAGCTCGCTGGCAGGACCAGCGTGCTTGGAGGGCTGCTGCTGATCGTCAACCCGCGGTGGCGATCGAGCAGCAGGCCTAGCCTTGCCGCTCGCCTGGGGCGAGAGGCTCGGCTGAGAACGTCGACGCTGATCTCTAGCGTCAGGCGAGCTGTTGCTGGTTACCATCTTCGCCCGGTCCCGATGGGAGCGGCGTCAGGTGACCTGCTAGGTTCGCTGTCGCGGTGAGACCTGCGAGCATCCTCTCGGCGCGTCGAGCCTGTGGTACCAGCCGTGGCTGGTACCGACGGCCGCGTGGGGGACCCCTTCCTCGCCTCACTCGTGGCTGGTCAGCGACCGTCACGTCAACCCGAGCAGCCAGCTGGTCGCTGCGAGAGCGTCCACGGCCTGACGAGAGTCGTCTGCACGACTCTCGCCAGTCTTCTGCTCCGCGCTTCGGTCTTGACGGCGAGCGAGCTCGGGCGTCAAGACTTTGGCTGGACGGTCTCCCGCGGGAGACCGTCCACTCGGTACTTCTCGCTAACGAGAAGCCGAGGCGGATCCTGGTTTAGCGGCAGAACCGCTAGAACCAGGCGAGGAAGTGCCAGCCGAAGCTGGTACTGCCTCTCGGTCCCCGTCTTCTTCTCCTTGGTAGAAGAAGAAAAGACGGGCCCTGTTCCCGAGGGAGCAGGAGGACCAGCAGAAGAGCTCCCCGAATCGCCGGAGCGAGACGGGCCCTTAGAAGGTCCCGAAGGAGCCTTCTTAGGGGGTGGGGGGAAAACCCGGGGGTTATTTCCAGCTGGTCGCTGCAAGAGCGGCCGCTGGCCTGGCAAGAGTCACCTGAGCGTCTCTCACCAGCCTTCTGCTCCGTGCCGCGTCTTGGCGCCGAGCGAACTCTGGCGCCGAAACTTGGCTGCACGTCTCCCGAGGGAGAACGTACACTCGGGATCTCTCGCGAACCGAGAGACCGAGCCGGGACCTGGCGTAGCGGCATCGCCGCTAGCACCAGGCGAGGAGTACCAGAGCTAACCGATACTCCTCTGGTCCCCGTCTATCTCTTCCTTACGGAAGGGGAGACGGGCCCCGCTCCCGAAGGAGCAGGAGGACCAGCAGAAGGACCCCCCGTCCCACCGAGGTGGGACGGGCCCTTAGAAGTTCCCGAAGGAGACTTCTTAGGGGGGAAGCAGCCTTCTTCTTCTTCGGCTTATGGGCCTTAGAAGTCGAAGGGGAAGAGGCAAGCAGCAGACGATGAAGACGAAGATGACAGCTTCCTCTTCTCCTCTTCCTCGTCAGCTCACGCAGGACAGTCGTCAGGTCCTCCATCCAGGCCGGAGCCGGGGCTATTGCCGAAGCAACACGGCCCGACTGCACCTGTCCGGAAGGACCTGGGACTGGGGAAGACACACCGTGGGCAGGACCAGCATGGACAAGCACAGGAACCAGGAGAGCGACAGGAACAGCAACCAGCTCAGGAGCGGCAGGAACAGCGGCAGCGTAGACCCAGAAGGGACAGCCAAGCCAACAGCGGGGAAAGCACATCAGCGCAGGTACGGCAGGCCCAGCGATCGCCTCGTAGAATCATCGGCAGCCCAGCGGAACCTGGGTCCTGGCGGCCCGTCCCTTGGGGCGAGCTGCTGGAACAGCGGAAGTCTGGGGCAGGCAACACGAAGAAAACAGGCGGCGGCGGCAACCCCACCTCGGTACGGCTGCGGCCCTAGTAGCGGCAGACGGCGTCATCGACACAGCAATGGGGAGTGTAGACCAGGAGGGGGGGGGGGGAGCAGAATAAGCGGCCGTGGTAGTAGTGGAGACGCCCCAGACCTCGCTAGACGCTGCAGCAGCCCGTGGATGCTAGGCACGCCCTGCCTCCGCGGTGGTCCAATACCTGTCCAAGGTCGTCTCCACGGATGTAGCACCTGCGGTAACATAGATAGATTAGTAAGAGGGGTTCCCTCACGCACGGGGGAAGGCATGCCCCACCCCGAACGCAAGGAAGACCCCAAATACAAAATACAACGAAGAAGCTGAGCGGGGGGCAAAGAGGAAGACGAAGAATCGGATACCAAGGGAGTCGCTGGAGAGCTTTCCGACAACTTCCTGGCAGACCTTCGCTTCCCCTACCCCCGCACAGCAGTGAAAAGTAATATGAAAATGAAACAGAAATACTGCCCTTGCGATTCACTTCATAGAACTTAAAGGGAAAAGATCAATTAACCGGGTAAGAACGGAAACTTGATCCAAATATATGATGCTATCATAAAAATATATATGAAAATGAAACCGAATACTGCACTTGCGATTTCATTTCACATAAAAAAAATCGTAAGGATCAATTCCCGGAAGGTAAAAGAACGAAAATTGATCCAAATTAAATTTCATGCAAATAAATAAATGAAAATGAAAAGAATATTGCAATTGCGAATCCACTTTCATTGCATTCTATTATACAAAATAAAAAGGCTCGTGCCGAGCGCAAACACACTCTCGGTAACGAACGCACAGGGCAAACATATAATGAAAAGAGTACTTACATTTTTCAATTACACACTTTCGCCCAAAATACATGACTCGGTGCGAGCGCGCCCGCCCTCGGCACCGAGGCATAATTCAAGGGTTCAATTCATGAAAATAGAGGAAATCGCCGCATCTACGGCGATAACTCCATGTTGGTTTCATAATTAAGTAATGAAAATGAAACAGTGTACTTACAGTTTCATTTTCAAGTCAAACAAACCATTAGTAGAAAACACAATATAAACAAAGCATACGACAATGAAGCGGGCAGAGAGCGATGACGAACACGTCCTTCACACCCGCGGCCGAAAGCAAAAGTGATTTGTTTACCTCCCAGTCGCGCGGCGCGCGACTGTCGGACAAGCAGTTAACTACCGTTCTCCCCTTGTTCGAAGCTTACGACCGTTCCAGCTGCCGCTAGCTACTTCCTATTGTTAAAGGACCGATGGTTTGTATTACGTATCGGAACAAATGTAAATTATAGATATCAAGCCAGATCATGAGCAATTTCTCCATTTCAACAATGCTCTGGCTACGTTGCTTCTCGTTTATCACCGTTGAATTCATCGGTGCAGCATCCTTAACATGCTTCAGAATACGTTCCTTGTCCTTCACAATGGTTACCACCATGGTCCTGCTCAAGCCTAAAGAACGGCCTATTTCGGTGTTAGTTTCTCCCTTCTCAGAACGCTTTACCACGTCATATTTGACCTCCATCGTGATGACCTTCCTCTTCTTGGATGAACTATCATCGGAGGAAGTACTTTGGCGTTTAGGAGCCATTGTAAATTTGCGAAAATGGCAAGGAATTTCAGCAACGTCTTAGCACACAACCGACTGAACTTCAGGCAGACACGCGATTGAAGTGGCGTCCTTTCGTATTGTTACGCTTGGCGTCCTCGACCGTCCGAGGTCGTTGTTCGGTCAATTTACCATACAGTTTAATAGCTTTAATTAATTTATGCACCTCCGCTCAAAAACTAGTTCTGCATATGAGGTATCGTTAAAAAGCATAACAAAACGTCGTAACCTTGGAATTTGTGTTGTAATCTAACCAGAAACTTAGTTTTTTTAATTATGTACTGGAAACAAGCAATGATTTTTCATTATTTGCGCTTTTGGACTGTTTTAAACTGCGCATCCCAAGCTAGTGTATTCATTCGCCCGCAAACTAGTTCCGCATATGCGGCGTCACTAAAAAAATTCAAAAAATACGAAAAAAAAAAAAGTGTCAAAAATCATCATAACCTCAAAATTTTTGTTGTAATGTAACCAAAAACATATTTTTATTATATACTGTGCTAAACTATAAAGGATTTTTATCATAGCATGCGTTTTTTAAAAGCGTCGTTAACTCGGAGCGTCGGAAGCGTCAGCGTCGTAACCTCGGAACAAGCGTCGTAACCCAGGACGGATTTTCCATTGAATATTTAAGAAAAAGCGTCGTAACCTCGGAACGTCGTAAGCCGGAACCGTCGTAACCCGGGGACCGCCTGTATCTGGAAAGTATGATTCATACTAAAGCTAATTACACACTGGAAAAATCAATAGTAGCACTATATAAAAATGTATCAAAATGCAAGAAGAACAGTATTAAGAGTAGCAATGCATTATATCTTTGCTTGAAAGCTCAGGAATTACATGAGATTGCGAAGCTCCACCCTGTCCCATGCAGTCATGCTAAGAGTGAAAGACTGGAGAGATGGTCTATCATTATCCAGAGATGCCAGCTTCCCGGGACTTAAGAACAGGAAATCCAGGTCGGTGGGTAGTAATATCATCACCCAATGGATGAATAATAAGAGCTCTAACAAATGTCCTCAATCCTCCCTTGTAAGGAAGGACAAAAAGAAGCACTACGTTAAAAATTTAAAGACAGCTTTCAGGGTCAATAGTGTTTTAGGTTTTGTTTTTTATTTTTTAGCGCTTTACTATTAAAGTCTGCAAGTTAGGTCACAAATCGAACATACAAAAACTCCATATCTGAAATCCCAATCGAGCCTCTGCTGTTATGCTGTGTCGCATGTTTGTAGTATCCTGTTTTCAGATGTATGGCTCCACCTTTGCTAGGTGTATGGAATGTGCTTACACTCATTCTCATATAGTTTCTATAATCATGTTCGTAGCCATATTGTAGTTCACGTTACTACTGTTGTTTGGCTCCCATAAACATCCCTCCTTACCCAATCTCTCCACCACTCATGTCTTTTTCTTCTTCTTCTGTTTATACATACTATGCCAATTATTATGCTACACAACAATTTCTTATTCTGAGCAGTACTGGCCATCATGTTTTTCATGTGACACTCGAAAAAGTACTGGCATCATCGGGCACACCCGTCCATTTGTCAACTCTACCATGTGAGCAACACTCAAGGGTAAACCAAGCTGAACTTGCCTTGCTTGCCTATTTGGACATACCTCTAGAAATGGAATTTTTATTCTAAAATTAATATTAATAATACTTACCTGTATAATTTATCTAGCCCTAAATCCCCAAAAACCACACCAAAATTTACCACATTGGCAACCCTGTTACCTCCTATTCTGTCCGCCAGTTGGCAACACTGTCGTTGACAGATACAAAAACCTTCCCTCAAATCAGTTGTAATAGGCAGATCGTGGGGTAGGATGGGTGGGACTAGATAAATTATACAGGTAAGTATTATTAATATTAATTTTAGAATAAAAATTCCATATTAATAAACATTACCTTAATATAATTTATCTAGCCCGATTAACCACATTGAAAAGGAGGAGGGAATCTGAATACAAAATTTCCCCTTCGGACAGAATAGGAGAAAACAAACAAAAGAAATTATATATAATTAGGCAGTCAAAACTCAACCCAAGGTCTCAGATACTAACAATCAAAGTCTCCTACCATAATGCCACCAAACTGCGGTAGCACAGGACAAGGAGTAAGTGCATAGTCAGTCCGTCCGTACTAAAGTCAGGTGACCAGTCAGACCGAATTGCGGACAGCAAGGCTGCACCCTGAAGACTATCAAGCACTATTCTTTCCCTAAGGATGAGTGTCCGGACTGTCTGGGCGATTCAAAGCTAAGCAAACCTTGGGGTGTATCAACGCAACCCAACGTCGCCAGCAACGAATCGGCTCATGAGCAACTCCTAACTCGAGCTTTCTGGTGCCAAGAGAAAGGAGCGCGGAGCAAAAATGCGATTCAGTCCCGAAGGACGAATGCCTGACAGTCCAACCTGGTCTCATGTTACACGATCATCGTGTATCAATGCAACCGACTTCGTCAACAAGAAACTCAGGGCTACTAAATGTCGCCTGATCTCACACGAGTGTCTGACTCCGAGAAGACAGGTGAGACAAAAAGTAGATGGTGAGCGAGTCACCAGATGACAGCAGACGATCCATCGACTAATTCCCTGTCCAGGACAGTGGAAGAAGCAGGAGTCGTCAGGACAAGCGAACCAGTGGCTAGTCCTAGGTCAGCATCGACTCGGGGAAAGAAGCGTAGTCGCCAGTGCGACAACCCAGTGGCTGGAACCATTTCACACTGAAAATGGAAGCAGCATGAGTTGCCAAGCAGTCAGTCCTTGTCATCAACAACACCTAAATACCAAACTGCCTAATTCCCATTATAACTACGTCAAAAAACTGCCATGGGTTATAATACAAAAACAAAAAATATATACAACAAAACAAAAATTAATGAATAATATACAGGTAGCAACCAAACGTAAAACAGGAAGACTACCTAATTCTCCTGTCTGACGACCTGTCCTGCCATCACCAACGTCCCAAAGAACGAAGGTCGCCTAGAACTAGAGAAATATCCCTCAAGTAAAAGAGGCAAAAACAGAACAGAATTAGAACGCCAAGTCGCCGCCTCAGCACCTTGGCGACTGAGACGTCTTCATAAAAGGTACGATGTAGCAATGCTCTAATACTGTGTGCTCTCGGTGTCTGGTCTTCCCCAGCATCGAACCACCAGTTTTAACGATCAGATCTCTGAAAAAAGGATACACCATTCTTTGAAATAGGTCTCTTGACATTTCGGGGTGAACAAACAGATGACGGGGACGACCCCTGAATGTCCTTCGTGCGGCGTAAATAACATGAGAGCGCCCTAACAGGGCAAACGAACTAATTCCTCATTTAAATTACCAACAAAGTCGACCAGCGACTTCAGTACGAAAGACCTGGGAATGGATTATCAGACGATTCAGTCTTTGCGACAAATTCAGGAAGGTATGACAAAATCATGTCTTGTCCAGATCTGGCAACCAGAAAAGAGAGTGCTTGCAGTTCACCCACCCTCTTGGCTGTAGCCAGTGAGACAAGGAAGAGTCGTCTTAGAAGAGAGGTCCCTAAATTTGGCAGAATTCAGAGGCTCAAACGGAGGGAACCTTAAGGCTTGAAGGACTTTGTTAACGTCCATGTTGGAGGCGAACACTGCGGCCTGGGTCGAGATAGGGAAAAGATCGAAGTAAATCTCTAATGACATAAGATGAAGAGATCTCAGGAAGCCTTGCCTTAAAAACATAGGAAAGCATAGACCTATAACCTTAATGCACGAAGGTGACAGGGCCCTGTCATGATGTAAATGAACTAAAACTCCGCTACTTTCGGTAAGGAAGGTCTAGAAATTGAATGTCCTTGAGACTTACACCAACGTCTGTAACCGACCATTTAGCCTGATAATTTACTCTAGTTGATTGCCGTCTGGCAAGAGCCAACTGTCGCGCCACTCTGGAGGAGAACCCTTCGTGCTTGGAGAACCTCCTGACAGTCTCCAGGCATGAAGATGAAGCATGTGGAGCCTCTGATGGAACCGATGAAAATGGGGTTGTTTGAGAAGATCTGGTCTCTCTGGCAGGCGAATGGGGGGTTCCACCAGTGCTTCCAGAAGGTCTGGGAAACCACTCCTTCTGTGGCCGAAGAAAGGGGGCGATCAAGGTGAGATCCAGACGCTTGGTTGCCCTCACTTTGTTGAGGACTGACCTCACCAGAGAGAACGGAGGAAAAGCATAGGCTTGAAGTCCCTCCCAGTCCTGCAAAAGAGAGTCTGTCCCGGCACTCTGAGGAGTCTGGTAAGGGGCGAAGAATATCTGGCACCGAAAATTCAGTGGGGGTGGGAAACAGATCGACTGTGACAGGCCATTTCTTCCTGAGGCTGTCGAAGACTTCCTGGCAAAGTGTCCACTCCGACCCTTGAACTTCGTTCGGTCTCGACAAGGCGTCTGCTAAGACGTTTGTGATGGCCCAGGATAAACTGAGGGACCACGTAATCCCCCTGTCTCTGCCAACACAGGATTGATTGGCTTCTTGAGTGAGAAGATCCGACTGTGTGCCGCCTTGGTTTCTCAAGTACGAGACTGCTGTGGTGTTGTCGACAAAGATCGCGACAACCGACTCCAACAGTTGTTCCTGAAATGAAAGAAGGCCTAGGTACACTGCCCTCAGTTCCCTCCAATTTATTGACATGCTCCTCTCCTCCTCTAACCAAAGGCCCGAAGCGGCTTCGGAGCCCAGGTGTGCGCCCCAACCTTGATCCGAGGCGTCTGACCAAAACATTAGGTCCGGAGGAACCGAAAGAAGAGATGTCCCTGACTTGAGGTGGTGAACTTGCATCCACCAACGGAGATCCTTCGACATTGTGGAGAAGAGGCGACTATTGTGTCCTCGGACACGAAATCCCATGACTGGCGAAGTGTCGACTGAAGGGACCTCATTCTGAGACGACCTCCGGGAACCAGTTGGATGAGGGATGACAAATGGCCCAGGAGAGACCTCCAAAGAGAAACTGGCTGCGTTACGGAGGACAAAAATTCTTCAATCAGACTCAGAAGCTTGTCTATCCGTTTCTGAGCGGGAGAAGCCCTCAAAATATGACAATTTGTCGAAAATTGCATTTTTCCTAACTATACAAACCTGAGGTCCTTTAACAATAGGAAGGTAACTAGCGGCAGCTGGGACGGTCGTAAGCTTCGAACAAGGGGAGAACGGTAGTTAACTGCTTGTTCCGATCGTGCGCGCGCGCCCGCGCGCCCGAGAGGTGAAGAATCACTTTTGCTTTAGGCCCATGCAAAAAGTTGCAGAGTGAGGGGTGGCATAGGTGGGACTATATGTACAGACCTCAGGTTTGTATAGTTAGAAAAATGCAATTTTCGACAAATTGTCATTTGTTCGATACGTAATACAAACCCTCGGTCCTTTAACAATAGGAAGACTCACTTCTTGGTGGGAGGAATCTGAGTCTTTTTGGTGAACAGACTGGTGTTCGTCCAACCCTGGAGGGTGCCTCCCTGGTCGTAAGAGCAAGGAGGGATCCAAACTCTGTCCGATTGATCGGGGTGTGCACCGCCCCAGGATCAATGGTCAGACCTCTGGGCCAAGTACTAAGAGAGAGGCAAGCGTATCTCTTCGTACCAGCAAGCAAGAACTTGTTCCTGTTTGCAAGAGACAATCATAAAATGATGGGTTTGTCTCAATTTGGCATCCACTTCCTCCCCCTTGTTGGAGGAAGTGGTGGATATTTACTCCTATCCCTACTGAAAGGGATAGGATGGTGCTCTATTGAGTAGTCACCCCTGACATCTCATCCTTACCCAGCAGGGTGAAGACCGTGTCCCTCTACCCAAAGGTAGAGGAAGAAAAAGATGGGAAGAGGAGCCAGTCACACTCTCATTCCTCATCCATTCTTACGGTCACACCAGGACTCGATGCTGTTCAGCCTGCGAGGGTCTGGGTTAACTACACAATGTGTTGAGCAACCACCACGGTTCCCAAGGAAAAAGATCCAAGGAACTGTGGGCAATATCCTGAAGGTAGAAGGAGGTGCATGCGTCCGGTTGGACCAGGCGCCTGCCTTCATTACCTGCGCCACGGAGAAGTTCTTGCGGAACGCGAGAGAATGATGAAGAGGCGTCCACACTCATCCTGGGTGTCAAGTTTCTTCAGACAGCTCCGTCGCACCTTCACAGGACAAAGCAGCATAGCCTTCGTATCGGAGGCGGTGAAGTCCATTAGGGAGGGTATTGTGAAAGACTCGAACCAATCGTCAGTTACCGAAGGGTTCTGAGTCTTCGCTACGAAGATCGTACGAAATCGAGCGTCACAATCCCCATCCCTTTGTGCTTGACTTCTCAAGAGAAGTCATGCAGGTTACCTAAGACGAAAAGAAGGGAATAGTCGTATGACCTATCCCTCTTCTCGACTTTGGTTATGTACAGTACTCATACTGACAAGCTATTAAGACGAAGTAATGATTGCTCTGGAACAACCGAACTAAGTCCACAGCATAGTTCGTAACTGACTCGGGCGCTCTGACAGCTGCCGACTGACTGGTTCGGAATCAGTAGAGGCAAGTTGTCCAAGCATCCGGGTAAGTCACGTGACCTTCGCCCTTTAAAGAGTTATGCTGAGAGACCAAACAAATAAAATATTTGTTAGTCACCGATGCCGGACGGCGCGGCGATGATTCTCTTAATGCATAAGCTCAAAAGGCGAAAGTCAATTGCCTTCAAAAGACCGAGGTCCCTGATGGCAAGAAAATCTCATAGACGTTGAATCTCAGCTTAAGGAGAAACAACACTATGTGACGTTGAAGACGAAGGTAGGCAATGAATGCAACCTACGTCTTCCAGCTGAATCGAGAGAAGGAATCTCAAGATTCTAAACCTGTGCTTACAAATGACTGAAAACGCTAACCGCCATTTCATTGCTGTCCGTTGTGCAATGAAAGCGGGGCGTTCTTCAGTAATGAAACACAGGGGAGAGCCGCTTGAAGAACTGCTTCTCATGGGCTGAACGTTTGGAAGTAGAGCTGGCAGGTGTGGGAGTAGGCGATGTCTTTCAACTACATCTGCTAATCCGGGGTGAACAATGAACAATTGTACACCTCCGAATACAAGATATTTTGAGGACAAACTCAGATTCCGCAAAATCATTCGCATTATCGGGATACGATGCAGGCAAGAGACTATTACAGAATTCTGTTTACCGTGCGGTAAACAGAAAGATTAGTCGAATAGATATCTCTGTTTAAAATTCTCGCAATACCGAAGACGATGATACTAGCGTTTCACCGCAGTAGATGGTCATTCATGTAATGCGAGAATCCCCGTTAATCAGAGACTTAAGTCCGTGATTGTTGGGCAGAGATACGGTTGTTATTCAATCAAAGCAGGTGAGAAAGACATAAACAACCGTCTATCTCAAAGCGGCAGCTGATACTGAAATGCCTCGGGCAATTCAATACGCAGTAGCTGTCTGCTGACTCGTCATCCTGAGTTGCCAAGTAATCCTTTCCACGAAGGAATGCGTTCGGCTAGAACCAACCGAGCATAAAAAGATATGCTCGAGCAATTATATTTAAGCGAAACGAATTTCGGTAAATATAAAAGCTTAAATGGTGTTGTTGTGACAACACCATAAGTATATAAAATTGAAACTGGAAACTCCTGGGAGGTTGCAGGCAACCCGGTTGCAGTTCAATTAGAATACTTTTCGTCTAAGTCGCAATCCGTAGATAACCAGGATATGCGCCCTACCCCTCGGGGACCATTCAACTGCTTAGCAGAATCATGTCGTGAGGTTAATATACGTAGTATATTTGTAGGATTCTGAACAACGATCTCCATCCTAAATTCTTTCCTTCAAGAAAACAAAATAAGGATTGGAGATCGACCACCTTCGTTCTCTATTAAAGAGAGTGAAGGAGAAGTCTTCCTCGAAGGAAAGCTTCAATGGTGAACAGAATACTAAGACGATAGTTCCAGCCAAACTGGATATTCGTCCGTTCTTCTCTATTCCAGGTTGGTCGCCTACTGTGAGGATAGTCTTCTTTCAGCAGCAGTCTTCTTCTAATGCTAGAAATTCCAGGAATTCGAGCATAGGCGAGGTTCCCGATTATCGTGTAACATATCGGGGATTCTCGTCTCGCTCACTTTGACCGTGGTCTCGCCTAAGTGTTTGGAGATCGTAAGAAACTCTAACACTCTGAATGCGCTAGAATTCCGTAGAATTCTAAGCAGTCTGCGAAACCCCCACCGAATTCGTCAAACGATATCGGCTGGTGGTCCTCTCGATTCCCGTAGAAATCGAGAATGGGGCAGGATCCCTCCTCAACGACCGGGGCTTACGTCAGGTAGGACCTGAAGGTCCCCCCTGGTAGCGCAGTCCCCAACGTGGGATCCTACAGAGAAATCTCTGTAGGTATCCCTTCCGCCCCTTTCCCTCCGTAGCCGTGAGGAGAGCGGGAACTGGGGGAGGAATTGGATACTCGCTCGCCTTCCCAGTGGAAACTAGCAGTTGGAGAAGAGTAGGAGCAGCCATCGCCTTGCGGCGATGGCCTCTCAGAGTCTGGGAAAACGTATCGTCAGGAGAAAACGTTTTCCCGAGGAGGGTTACGAACTCTCAACTGTAGGTAAGGGTCTGCCGCCACTGTGAACGTCGTCTGGGTGGGGCTGATCGACACCTGACAGGAGAGAGCCGATACCGTCCTCCGACTCATTCCAGTCCTCGTCGAGGTCGAAACCTCTCAGGAGGACCGAAGGAGTATTTAAATACGGTGTCCGAAGACACGTAGAAACGCCCGTGTCGCAGTAGAGGAGGTGGAAGTAGCTTGATCGACCGGCCAGAACTGAGAGAGCCTTCTTGTCCCGGAGACGAGAGACTCTGGTTCAAGACAGAATCGGCAAGCTCCGATCGCGGCATATCCACCGTCGGTTTGGGTTCCCTCTCGGGCCCCAAAACGACTCGAGCAGAGACATGGGCTCTGCTGGTGGAGCGGCGATCCTTCCCCCGGTCGTTGTGCTGACGAATCAGTGCAATAACCTGGGTAAAGTTACTCTGAATCTCGGAAGTTACAGCGTCTTGAGGAGTAGGGACCGTCCAGTCCCTCCAACAAGAGCAGCTCCCAGGACCCTCCTCCTTCAGAAGAAGGACCAGCAACAGATCCCTGACGGTTGCCTCCAATCACTTGCGCGTACGTCCTGGTTTGGTCCTAAGACCAACCTGGCACGTGCGGCGTCATGACGGGATTCTGAGCGGCGCATCTCTCACGATCACTCCTATATACCTCGTCTTCCTGGCGTATGCCGAGGAAGTTGAAGGTATCGGAGAGACAGAACTGACGCCACCCCCTCTCCCCCTGACGGTCGCCTCCAATCACTTGCGCGTACGTCCTGGTTGGTCCTAAGACCATACGTGGCACGTGCGGCGTCGTGACGGGATCGTGAGCGGCGCACCTCTCACGATCACTCCTAGCTACCTCGCTCATTCCCGGTGTAGCCCGAGGAAGTTGAAGGTAGTGGAGAGACAGACCTGACGCTCCCCCCCCGCTCGCTGGCAGGACCAGCGTACGTGGGGGGCTGCAGCCGATCACCAACCCGCGGTGGGGATCGATCTGCAGGCCTGGCCGTGCCGCTCACCTGTGGCGAGCGGCTCGACTGAGCACGTCGACCCCGGTCCCGTGCGTCAGACGAGCTGCTGCTGGTCACCGTATCCGCACCCGGTCCCTGTGGGAGCGGCGGTCAGGTGACCTGCAGAGCTCGCTTTCGCCGTGAGACCGGTGAGCGTCCTCGCGGCACGTCAAACCGCTGGTACCAGCCGAGGCTGGTACCGTCGGTCGAGGGGACCTGGGGGACCTCTTCCCAGCCTCAACCCGTGGCCGGTCAGAGACCGTCACGTCCACAACCGAGGTACCGGCTGGTCGCTGCGAGAGCGGCCGCTGGCCTGGCGAGAGTCCACCTGAGCGGCTCTCGACAGTCTTCTGCTCCGTGCCTCGGTCATGACGCTGAGCGAACTCAGGTGTCTTAACTTTGGCTGCACGGTCACCCGAAGGAGATCGTACACTCGGAACTTCTCGCGGACGAGAAACCGAGCCGGTACCTGGCTTAGCAGCAGAGCTGCCAAGACCAGGCGAGGGTGTACCAGCGGTAGCCAGCACACCCTTCCCCTTCCCCGTCCCCGTCTTCTTCTTCTTCTCAGAAGGGGAGACGGGCCCCGTTCCCGAAGGAACAGGAGGACAGCAGAAGAACCCCCCCATCACACCCGGAATGTGACGAGCCCTTCGAAGTTCCCGAAGGAGTCTTCTTAGGGGGAATAACAAAACCCGGTTACCAGCTGGTCGCTGCGAGAGCGGCCGCTGGCCTGGCCGAGAGTCACCTGAGCGTTCTCGCCAGCCTTCTGCTCCGTGCCGTGGTCTTGGCGCCGAGCGAACTCTGGCGCCGAAACTTTGGCTGCACGGTCTCCCGAGGGAGAGCGTACACTCGGGATCTCCCGCGAACGAGAGACCGAGCCGGAACCTGGCGTAGCGGGGGGCATCGCCGCTAGCACCAGGCGAGGAAGTACCAGAGCTAACCGATACTCCTCTGGTCCCCCCCCCCGTCTATCTCTTCCTTACGGAAGGGGAGACGGGCCCCCACCCCGCTACCCCGAAGGAGCAGGAGACCCAGCAGAAGGACCCCCCGTCCCACCGAGGTGGGACGGGCCCTTAAAGAAGTTCCGGAAGAGACTTCTTAGGGGGGGGGAGGCAGCCTTCTTCTTCTTCGGCTTATGGGCCTTAGAAGTCGAAGGGGAAGAGGCAGCAACAGACGAAGACGAAGATGACACCTTCCTCTTCTTCGTCAGCTCACGCAGGACAGTCGTCAGTCCTCCATCCAGGCCGGAGTCGGGCCTATTGCCGAAGCAACACGGCCCGACTGCAGCCTGTCCGGAAGGACCTGGACTGGGGGAAGACACACCATGGCAGGACAGCAATGGACAGGCGCAGGAAACCACCCGGAGGCGACAGGAACAGCAACCAGCTCAGGAGCTGGCAGGAACCAGCGGCAGCGGTAAACACAGAAGGGACAGCCAAGCCAGTAGCGGGAACCACATCAGCGACTGGTACGGCAGGCCCAGCCATCGCCTCGTAGAATCATCGGCAGCCAGCGTGGTACTGGCGGCCGGTCCAGGGGAGAGCTGCTTGGAACAGCGGAAGGTCTGGGGCAGGCAACACGAAGAAAACACAGGCGGCGGCGGCATACCCCTCCTCGGTACGGCGGCGACCGGCCCCTAGAAGCGGCAGATGGCGTCACCGACACAGCATGGGGAGTGTAGACCAGCGGGGGGAAAAGCAGCATAAGCGGCCGTTGAAGGTTGTAGTGGAGACCACTCCAAGGTCACCGCCCCAGACCTCGCTAGACTCTGCAGCAGATCGTGATGCTAGGCACGCCCTGCAGCCGCAGTGGTCCATACCTGTCCAAGGTCGTCCTCCCACGGCTTGTAGCACCTGCGGTAGCACAGACAGATTAGTAAGAGGGGTTCCCTCACGCACGGGGGGGGAGACATGCCCCACCCCGAACGGAAGGAAGACCCCAAAAACAAAATACGAGGAAGCTGAGCGGGGGGGCAGGAAAGAAGACGAAGAATCGGATACCAAGGGAGTCGCGGGAGAGCTTTCCGACGACTTCCTGGCAGACCTTCGCTTCCCCTACCCCCGCACAGCAGTGAAAAGTAATATGAAAATGAAAACAGAATACTGCACTTGCGATTCACTTCATAGAACTTAAAGAGGGAAAAATCATTCCCGGTAAGAGCGAAACTTGATCCATAATAATATGATGCTATCATAAATATATATGAAAATGAACAATACTGCACTTGCTATTTTCACTTTCACAGCAATAAATCGTAAGGATTAATTCCCGGGTAAGAGCGGAAATTGATCCAAAATTAAATTTGATGCAATTAATAAATGAAAATGAAAAGAAAACTGCATTGCGAATCCACTTTCATTGCATTCTATTCATACAAAATAAGAGGCTCTTGCCGAGCGCAATCAAGCTCTCGGCAACGAACGCACAGGGCAAAAATATAATGAAAAAGAGTACTTACATCTTTCAATTACACACTTTCGCCCAAAATACATGACTCGGCGCGAGTGCGCCCGCCCTCGGCACCGAGACATAATTCAAGGGTTCAATTCATGAAAAGAGCGGAAATCGCCGTCTCTACGGCGATAGCTCCATGTTGATTCATAATTAAGTAATGAAAATGAAAACAGTGTACTTACAGTTTTCATTTTCAAGTCAAACAAACCATTAGTAGAAAAACACAAAATAAACAAAGCATACGACGATGAAGCGGGCAGAGAGCGATGACGAAACATCGGCCTTCCACAACCCGCGGACCCGAAAGCAAAAGTGGTTCTTCACCTCTCGCGCGCAGCACGATCTGGACAAGCAGTTAACTACCGTTCTCCCCTTTTTGTTCTAGCTTACGACGTCCCCAGCTGCCGCTAGTTACCTTCCTATTGTTAAAGGACCGAGGGTTTGTATTACGTATCGGAACAACTGGGAATTCAAAACAATCCCCAGATAATTCATGATCTGGCAAGGGATTAGATTGGACTTGTCGAAGTTGACACGAATGCCCAACTCGACACAAAGAGACAGAACTATCTCCCTCGACCGGAGACATTTCTCTAGAGATTCGGCCTGGACTAGCCAATCGTCCAGATAACCGAAGCATCCTTACATTTAACTGATGCAGAATAGCTGAAACAGGAGCCATCACCCGAGAAAAGACCTGTGGAGCAGTGGTGAGGCCGAAACAAAGGGTCTTGAACTGGAAAACTCCCGAGTCCGTGAAAAACCGAAGGTAAGGTCTGCTTCTTGGATGGATGGGGATTTGCAGATAAGCATCCTGCAGATCGATGGAAATCATCCAGTCCCCCCTCCTGACGGATGAAAGAACAGTCTGGACCGTCTCCATCCTGAACTTGGACTTTAGAATGAACTTGTTCAAAACCGAAAGATCTATGATGGGGCGCCAGGCACCCGAGGCCTTTAGAACTACAAACATCCGAGAGTAAAACCCGGGAGAAGGAGGAGCTCGCTCTATGGCATCCTTCTCCAAGAGGGCCGAAGCTCCTTCTCCAAGGCTTGACCCCTGATTGAGTGAGGGTAATAACTGCTGAACTCGAGAGGATGATTGGAAAGTGGAGGTCTGGAAACAAAGGGATCTCGTAACCTTCCTTCAGGACCTCCACCACCCAAGGCAGCCACCGGCTCTCCCCCTTGCCAAGCTGACCAATGGCGGGAGAGACCAGAAGCTCCTACTGGCGGTCTCACCAGGCCGAGGTGATGACTCCTACTTCCGAAAATTCTTACGCAGAGACAAGGAAGAAGAAGAAGAAGAAGAAGGTCCTCCTGGAGGTTGAGCTCTTTCTCTGCCCTTAGAGCCACGCCAAGAACCTCTCCCGCGTTTCAAAGGGTGAGCACCAGAGGATGAAGTAAGAGGCACCACAACTTGAGATGTACTCTGGAAAACAGAGCCAGAAGGAGGTTGTATTGGGCTGGAGCAGAAGGTACAGATCTGGTCCTAAACTTACGCTTACTCCTTGAAGGAACGGGAGGAAGACCAGAGGAAAAAGCTCTTGATAAGGCCCAGTGAGCTTGGGAAGAGGCATCACCTTGATGTTCCTTCAAAACCTCAGAAAGCACAGAAATATTGAAAAGGAAATCGCCAAAAGGAGAAGAATGGACAACAGACGGGTTCTCTGAATCTCCGATACAGAGGAGGATAACTGCGACAAATACAGGTTACGCCTTAGAGAAACAAGAAAGGCCTGCATTGAAGCAGCAAGCTCGTTCTGATGTAACAGAAGCGATTGAAATGGATGAGCAGAATTTCTCAAAAAGAGGAGCATCAGGAGGAACAAACCCGGAGTCCTTGATATACATTAAAAGCCCTCCGAGGACCCACATATTGAAGGATTGAGATTCTTGTAAGGAGCTCATTAACAGACTCCATAGCAATAAAAAATCTTCAATTGAGACAGAGACCGAAGCCTTAGAAGGCAAGGGTTGACTTGAAAGTCGGACAAATCAGGATTTGGCTTGGGGGGTCGAGAGAATGAAGAATCATCCGCCACCTGGTAAACTCCTCTCCGGTGTCGTAGAAGAGAAGAGAGCTTCCTCTTCCCTTCCCCGATCACCTTCGAAAGTTTTAAGCGGCAATGGTCCGCCCTCACTCTCGCGAACCTCTGGGCAAGGGAAAATGTAAAAATTCCCGTGACCGGGAAGGGCCGTCAAGAAAAATCCCTTCTGTAATACAACGAGGCGGAGGCTGCTTCTGCTCTTTAGGCCTCGCCTGAGGAAGAAAACTCAAAATTAAATCAAAAAGTTTCTTGAATTCTACATCATGACATCCATTCGAGGAAACATCAATATCACACGAAGCGTCATCATCATCATCGTCAGATCCTAACTTAGAAACTTCCCCTGAAGTAAAATCCTGACGACTAGCTATCTTAGGCCTGACACTAATATCCCTCCCCCCTTCTCCTAAATAAGGCGCCCCTTCTTTGGCACTGTTACGGGACCTAACAGGGGACACGTTGGGTAAAGATTCGTTAGGCACCTGCCCGGACCGGATCCCCCTAGGCCTTCGCCACGACGGGGTTCACAAGCCGGGGTATCTGTCGCACCGTTACCCATAGTGCTGTCGACAGGTACCTGACGAGGAGCTGAAAATGAATCTAAAAGTGTGTTAGACATTCTAGTAAAGGCTTCTTGAAAATTCTCTGACAGATTGTTAAACTTAGCTGAAATATCTCTATCTAGACTAAGCTGTAATTTCTTAAAATTCTGTTTCCAGGTAGTTTCCATTGCCAAAATCTTTGAATCTACATCAGAAATAACTTCACTAATTACCTGTTGTACAGGGGGCAAAGCATCAATTAATTCGGATCGGAGTCGTACGATAGCGAAACCGAAGAGCCAGAACCATGAGCGCCCAAGTCAAAGAATTCGTTAGATACAGTTCTAGCAATCGATTTCTTTTTCTCCTTAACCGATCTTTTACGCTGCAAGATTGTTTGGCGTTTCATATAAGCAGTCATATCCTCGTCAGACCAGGGCTTACATACGTCACAACGAGAAGTCAAGTCACAAACCTGTCCACGACAAGAGCTACAAATGTCATGGGGTTCATACTCCCTGCTACTCATCCTTGTCCCACAGACCGGGCAGTTCCTGATGTTGCTGGCAGAAGGAAGCATCGTAATTTCTTGGTAATCCATTGTAGAATTGGACAGGTCAGTAGTTCCGGGTCGCGCAAAAGTTCGTAATTTAAGATAAGAACCACAACAGAAATCAAAGCTAATTCACTATTTCGTGATGTAATGCGTGAGTGGTAATTCACATAAAGTCTCATTTAACAAATAATGAAAGCTTTAAAGGCACAAAAATGTTTAAGGAAATTTATAAAGAGCGGCCGTGATGTAAACAACACGGGCGCTCGTTAACAACTGATTTGAGGGAAGGTTTTGTATCTGTCAACGACCGTGTTGCCTACTGGCGGACAGAATAGGAGGTAACAGGGTTGCCAATGTGGTAAATTTTGGTGCGGTTTTTGGGGATTTAGGGCTAGATAAATTATATTAAGGTAATGTTTATTAATTTATCTTTACAGATAATTTCAGCGCTAAATTTTTTTTGTGAAATTTTAGATTTGGAAAGGACACATTTCTCAATGTAAATTTGTGCTGAAGAATGACATCTGGACTTTTAAAAGAGCTGCATGTACTGAGAGAAAAAATTAACAATGAAAAGATATGGGAAGGGATGTACCATCTGCATAAGCAACCAAACAAAATTGTTGTCTATGCTAAGCTGAATAAGTACATGAACAGTAGTGGATTAACACCAATGCCCTGAGGAGTAGAAAAGGAAATTATAATCCTTTAGTACCAATCAACAGACTAATGGTGGCATAAGACCTAATGGAGGGAAGTGAGAATGAGGATGACGACAATGTTAACAAAATCCCTCCAGATATAACTGACAAAATACCCAAGCAAGAGAGTGACCCGATGTACATGCCGGCATATAAGCCATCCCTTGAAAGTCTGAGGTGTAGTCCAGGCTTAGTCCAATATTTGCAAGGTAAGATGACCCCCACCCCCACAGACACCACCCCAAAAAGGTATTTCCTCTTACTTCGCACATATTATTAGTTCAGTAGATAATAATTTTGGTGGGCTTTGAGAGTTGTGGCAAAATAGTGTACAATAACTGTTTGGTCGGCAGTTTTCCTCATTTAGCCCTCAGTGGCAGAGGTTCACATTTTATATTTGGCTTACAAGTCAAATTTCGACTTATATGCCGGCATATACAGTAAATGGAAATGCCAGACAAAAAGCCAAAGCAGTAGTACCACAGTACTATCAGTCTATTTCCAAATCATGTTATTCAAGGAGCTCAAATGAAGGTATAAAATGGAACTGAATCAATTGTGTACAGTGCTCATAAGTAAAAAATCTTTAACATATGAGTTTGACAAGAACTTATGAGGATTCTCAACATGATCTAATAACTGACGAAGTTAAAATACAACTCAGGAGAAAAAAGCAACTAGAATTAAAAAAGTTAATATGAATAAAAAACTAGCAAAATAGATTTGATGCTATACAGAATTAGTGAGGAAGAAGGAAACAAACACTGGAAAGAGGTGGTGGACAGAGAACAAAGAGCAAATGACATTGAAAAAATGAGATACTACAACATCTACAGGCCAAGAATAATACAGCTCCTAAAGACAGCTTAAGTGATAAGGAAAAAACAATAATCAATAGTATGAAGAAATTAGGAGCATTAGACTCAAAATTGATGAAGACAGAGAAGGAAAATTAAAACAAAAACTGACAGGGCATTAAGGTATAGAGCAGAAATAAAATATTATACATTTGAAAAAATTGAAGGCATGCAGTCGACTCCCGGTATTCGCGTTCTTGAGATTCACAGACTCAACTATTCACGAATTTCTCTTTGGACCAAAAGTACCCATTTTCATGGGAAATTCGCCTATTCGCTGAATTTTTCACCGAAAAATATTCATCAATTACCGTATTTTCATATAAATTTCATGACTTAATGCACTTTTTTAGATAAAACTATTAAAAGATTCAGGAATAAGCATTTTTGGAGGGAGTTTCTTGTGTTTGAACTAACAAAAATGACAATTTGTCGAAAATTGCATTTTTCCTAACTATACAAACCTGAGGTCCTTTAACAATAGGAAGTAGCTAGCGGCAGCTGGAACGGTCGTAAGCTTCGAACAAGGGGAGAACGGTAGTTAACTGCTTGTCCGATCGTCACTGGGAGGTAAACAAATCACTTTTGCTTTTGGCCCATGCAAAATACGCAGAGTGAGGGGTGGCATGAGGAGGGACTATATGTAAAGGACCTCAGGTTTGTATAGTTAGGAAAAATGCAATTTTCGACAAATTGTCATTTGTTCCGATACGTAATACAAACCATCGGTCCTTTAACAATAGGAAGACTCACTTCTTGGTGGGAGGAATCTGAGTCTTTTGATGAACAGACTGGTGTTCGTCCATCCTGGAACGCCTCCCTGGTCGTAAGAGCGAGGGAGGGATCCAAGCCTCTGTCCGATTGATCGGGGTGTGCACCGCAGGATCAATGGTCAGACCTCTGGGCCGAGTACTAAGAGAGAGGCAAGCGTATCTCTTCGTACTAGCATTGTAAGAACTTTTTCCTTTACATGAGCAAATATAAAGCAATGGGTTTGTCTCATGTAGGCATCCACTTTCTCCCCCTTGTCGGAGAAAGTGGTGGATATACACTCCTATCTCTAGTTAAAGAGATAGGATGGAGCTCGGTTGAGTAGCTTACCTGCATCTGGACTTCCTTCCAGCGTGGTAACGACCGTATCCCTCTGCCCACAGGTAGAGGTAGAGAAAGATGGTGAAGAGAAGCCAGTCACTCTCTCATTCGCACATTCATTCTCCCAGTCATACCAGGAATCGATGCTGTTCTGCCTGCTCGGGTGCTGGGTAAGCTTACACAACGTGTTGAGCAGCCCCCACAGGTCCCAAGGAAAAAGTATCCAAGGACTTGTGGGCAATATCCCGAAGGTAGAAGGACGTGAAGGTGGTCTGGTTGGCCCAGACACCTGCCTTCAGGACCTGCGCCACGGAGAAGTTCTTACGGAACGCTAAGGAGGGTCCGATACCTCTGACTATTCGTGGGCTCCTCGGTCGGAGCGTACGGATGTCGTCGCTACCATCAGCCTCGTACGCTCTCTGATCACCTCACGCAGCCAGAAAGAAAGCGTGTTCTTGGAAACTTCTTTCTTGGTAACCCCAGTGCTAACGAAGAGGCGTCGACACTCAGGCCTGAGGTGTCGAGTTCTCTTCAGATAGCGCCGTAGCGCCCTCACAGGACAAAGCAGCATCTCATCCGCATCGTTATCGGTGAAGTCCAGAAGGGAGGGGATCGTGAAAGACTCGAACCTGTCGTCAGGGATCGACGGATTCTGAGTCTTGGCTACGAAGTTCGGACGAAATCGGCGTCACAGATCCCCAGCCTCTGGTGTGTTTAACATCATAAGAAAGACCATGTAGTTCCCCTACTCTCTTCGCCGATGCCAGGGCCAGCAAGAAGAGGGTCTTGAGGGTCAGATCCCTGTCTGACGACTCTCGGAGTGGCTCGAAGGGTCTTCGAGTCAAACTCCTAAGGACGAGAGTCAACATCCCACGCAGTGGGGCCTGAGTTCCCTGGGTGGGCAAGACCTTTCGAAGCTCCTCATTAGCAAGGAGATCTCGAACGAATTCGAGATGTCCAGTCCCCTCAGTTTCAGGACGAGAGCCAGGGCGGCTCTATATCCTTTAACTGTGGGTACTGAGAGGAGCTTCTCTCGGCGAAGAAACACGAGGAAATCCGCTACCTGCTGAAGAGTGGCTCTGAGAGGAGACAGACCCTGTCTACGACACCAACCACAGAAGACGGCCCACTTCCCCTGGTACACAGCTGCAGAGGACTGTCGGACGTGTCCAGCCATCTCTGTTGCTGCGCTACGAGAAAAGCCTCTCGTTCGCAAGAGATGGTGGATAACAGCCAGCCGTGAAGTTTGAAGGGACTGGACTGCTTGTGGTACCAGTTCTACGTGTGGCTGGGCTAGAAGGTTGTGCCAAATGGGTAGCTCTCTCGGTGGCGTCCGCAAGAAGAGCCAGCAGGTCCGGATACCAAACGGCTTGAGGCCGTTTGGGAGCCACCAGGATCATTCTGAGATTGGGAGTGACCAGCGCTCGACTGATCACTTTCCGAATCAGACAGAAGGGAGGAAAGGCGTAGGCGAAGAGGTTGTCCCATGGGGTGTGGAGAGCGTCCTCTGCAGCTGCCCATGGTCCGGCACAGCTGAAAATAAAGGAAAGAAAACCTGAAGTTTTCTGTTGTGCCGGGTGGCGAACAGGTCTACGACCGGTCGCCCCCACATGTTGAAGAGCCTTTCCGCCACGTCTTGGTGTAGAGACCATTCGGTCCCTATCACCTGATCCCGACGGCTGAGCTTGTCTGCTACTACATTCTCTTGCCTGGAATGTAGCGTGCTGACAGCTCTATCGAGTGAGCCGTGGCCCACTCGTGCACCGCCTGCACCGTCAACTGATGGAGCGGAAGAGACACTAGCCCCCCCTGCTTGTTGACATATGCCACTACTGTGGTGTTGTCGCACATCAACACCACTGAGTGTCCCACCAAGCGGTCCTGAAACTCTTGGAGAGCGTTGAACGCCGCCTTGAGTTCCAGGACATTGATGTGAAGGTGCTTTTCGTGATGGTCCCACACACCTGCAGTCAGCAACTCCTCCAGGTGTGCGCCCCATCCCTCGGTCGATGCGTCTGAGAACAGAAGCATCTCCGGGGGGGAAGTGCGTATAGGCACTCCTCTTAAGAGGTTCTTGTCGTCGAGCCACCAGGCTAGGTCCTGCCTCACCTTTGTCCGTGATAGCCACGGGAAAGTAAGGAGGATCCTTGGCCTGAGACCAACTCTCCCTTAGCCTTCCACTGGAGAGACCGCAGGTGAAGACGCCCGTGAGGGACTAACTTCTCGAGTGACGACAGATGGCCGATCACGACTTGCCATTGCTGTGCTGCCTGTTCCTTGCCTGCCGAGACAGGAAAACCGGCCGGTCTGCCCTACCTGAATTTGCTGATACGCAAGTCTGCGGGAAAGACCTGCCCTGCTACCGTGTCTATCAGCCATTACCCAGGTACTTCATCTTCTGCTTGGGTTCGAGATCGGACTTCTCGTAGTTTATCACGATCCCCAGATCGCGACAAAACTTGAGGAGTCGATCTCTGTCCTGTAGCAACTGCGAGGCGGGAGCTCCGCCAGGACTAGCCAATCGTCGAGATACCTCAGAAGACGTATCCCGAGCAAATGGGCCCAAGCTGACACCAGAGTGAACACTCGCGTGAACACCTGTGGGGCGGATTTTTGGACAGACCGAAACAAAGTGCCCTGAATTGGTAACAAACCCCGTCCCGTCGAAGATGAAGCTGGAGGTACTTTCTGGAGGACTGATGGATGGGTATTTGAAAATACGCGTCCTTCAAGTCCACTGAAAGCATGAAATCGTTCCCCCTGATCGAGTCGAGCACCGAGCGTGCCGACGCCATTGTGAACCGCGTCGTGCGAACGAAGCGGTTCAGGGGAGAGAGGTCTATCACCGGACGCCAGCCCCCCGATGCCTTCTCCACTAGGAAGAGGCGGCTGTAAAAGCCCGGTGACTGGTCCTCCACGATTTCTACAGCTCGTTTCGCCAGCATGGTCTTGATCTCCTGTCGAAGAGCGTTGTCCTTTGCTGATCCCCGGCACTAGGTCTGTAGATGGACCGGTTTTGGAGATGAGGGGGGGCCGAGACTCGAAGGGTAGTAGATACCCCTCCCGAAGGACGTCTACTATCCAGTTCTCGGCGCCGTAGCGCTGCCAAGTCGCCCAATGGCTCGCCAGCACCCCCCCACTTCCGGCAGCAGGTGAGGGGGAACGCCGTCCCTAGCGTTTCCCTCCTCGTCTCGACTTCTTTCCACCACCTCCTCGGGGAAAGGAGGGCTGGGAGGAGGGCTGGTTACGGTCCGCCCCTCTAGCAGAAGTTGAAACAACCGGAGTCTTCACACGGGGCTTGGACGGTGCAACCGTCTTCGCCGCCGTGGAAGCGCTAGCCAAGCTCTTTGGTTTGGCCGCAGTCGCTCGAGATTGCCCAGTAACCTTCGAGACTGCCTGGTGAACTAAGCGGTCACTGTCGTCAGTGCGCCGCCTTCCACCGCAGCGTCCATCTCTCCAGGAAAGAGAGCTGGGGAACTCCTAAGAGGTCCATTTCGAAGCCCGAGTGCCGCCTCACGCCCGGCCCCCTTGGTCACTCGGGTAAGGACTGCGTCCCTACGTCGAAGAACCAAGTTGGCTCCCACAGGTTATGCAGTCTGATGGGCGAGGTAAGAGATTGCTCTTCCTCCAGACTGGCACAGTCTCCTAAAAGAAGCGCCGTCTTCGAGAGCAGAACTCCCGGAGCCGGCCGCTACTTTGGATATTGTGAGGGACCACAATCCAAACCAACCAGTGGAAACTGCCTGGAATGCTGCCATAGCGGTAGATTCCAGGGCAAGTGCCTCCTGCTGCGAGAACCATAGGTTCTCCGACAGGAGCTGCTGCAGGGACACACCTGAGTCAGCCTCGCTAACTCCGGGTTAACCTGTTTCGGCAGTATCGGGTCTTTCGAAGGCACGTAGAATCGCCTCTGCGCTGTAGAGGAGGAGGAAGCAGCTTAGAAGACCGTCCGGACTTTAGCGAGTCCTCCCGTCCTGAGACGAGATTCTCCACCTGATCCAGGACTGAGTCTGCTAGCTCTGATCGACGGGTAACCCCACCATCATTTTGGGCTCCCTCTTGGGACCCCAAAATGATTCGAGCCGGGACGTGGGCTCTGCCGGTGGTAGCGGCGATCCTTCCGCAAGGTCATTATGCAGACGCATCAGCTTAATGACCTCTGCAAAGTTCCTCTGTACTCTCGGGAGTTACTGCGTCTTGTGGAGTAGGACCGTCCAGTCCCTCCAGCAAGAGCATATCCCGCGATACTCCTCCTTCAGAGAGGAACAGCGACAGACCCCTGAGCGGTCGCCTCCAACTACTTGCGCGTATGTTCTGGTCGGTCCTAAAACCGTGCCTGAGCCATACGGCGGTCATCGCTGCGGGTCACCGAGCGGCGCACCTCTCGTGATCGCTCCGCGGTAACCCGCGCCTCCACCCGGTATAGCCCGAGGAGGTTGAAGGTATGGGAGAGGCAGACCTGACCCTCCCCCCTCGCTCACTGGCAGGACCAGCGTGCGTGGAGGGCTGCTGCTGATCGTCAACCCGCGGTGACGGTCGAGCAGCAGGCCTAGCCTTGCCGCTCGCCTGGGGCGATTGGCTCGGCTGAGAACGTCGAGACCGATCTCTAGCGTCAGGCGAGCTGCCGCTGGTCACCGTCTCCGCCCGGTCCCCATCGGGAGCGGCGGACGGGTGAACCTGCTAGGCTCTCTGTCGCGTCGAGACCGGCCAGCGTCCTCTCGGCGCGTCGAGCCGCTGGTACCAGCCGTGGCTGGTACCGAGGCCGCGGGATTCCCTTCCTCGCCTCCACCCGTGGCTGGTCAGCGACCGTCACGTCTGCCCGAGCAGCCAGTTGATCGCTGCGAGAGCGTCCACTGGCCTGGCGAGAGTCTGTGCACGACTCTCGCCAGTCTTCTGCTCCGCGCCGCTGTCTTGACGGCGAGCGAGCTCGGGCGTCAAAACTTTGGCTGGACGGTCTTCCTTGGAAGAGCGTCCACTCGGTGCACTTCTCGCGGAACGAAGAAGCGGCCGAGACCGGAACCTGGTTTAGCGGGCAGAACCGCTAGCACCAGGTGAGGACGCACCAGAGGCTGGTGCACCTCTGGTCCCCGTCGACTTCTTCTTTGCAGAAGAAGCGACGGGCCCCGTCCCGAAGGAACAGGAGGACCAGCAGAAGAGCTCCCCGACTCGCCTGAGCGAGCCGGGCCCTTAGAAGATCCCGAAGGAGTCTTCTTAGGGGGGGAGGAGGCAGCCTTCTTCTTCTTCGGCTGTTTAGCCTTAGAAGTCGAAGGGGAAGGAGAGGCAGCAGACGACGAAGAAGACGACGAAGACGACGACGACACCTTCTCCTCTTCCTCTTCTTCTTCGCCAGGCTTCCGCAGGACAGACGTCAGGTCTTCCATCCGGAGGGAGCCGGGGCAGTTGCCGAAGCAACAGGGCCCGACTGCACCTGTCCGGAAAGACCTGAGACTGTGACAGCACCACCACAGCAGGAACAACAGGAACAGGTCCGGGAACAGCAGGAACGGCAGGAACATCTGAAAGGGAATGAGCAGCAGGAACCTGATCTGAAAGGGAATGAGCGGCAGGGACAGCAACAGGTACGGCAGGCACGGCAGGTACCACAGAGAGCAGGCGTCCTGTCGGCAGCTACCGTCATCCTCGGCACTGGTGGCAGTGGTCCAGGGGGGTACTCCTTTGGGCAGCGGAAGTCCGGGGTAGGCCAATACCAAAGAACCCAGGTGGCGGTGGCACCGTCCTCTTTGGCACGGCAGGAATTGGTCTCTGAATTGCAGCCGTGGGTGTTACCGACATGACATGTGGTGTGTACACCAAGTGCGGTGGCATCTCATATGCTGGTGTAGTAATTGTAGTGGTAGTAGTGGTTACCGTACCATGAGTGACCACTGCCGACCCCGCCAACGGCTGAATCAACCCCTGTATGCTAGGCACTCCCGCATCCCAGCGACTCCCACACCTGTCCCAGGTCGTCCTTCGCTGATGGGCACCCACCTGCGGAAGCAACAGTCGGGTTAGTTAGAGGGGTTTCCTCGCGCTTGGGGGGAGAAGAACCCCACCAGAGCGGACGGAAGACCCCGAGTACAACTGGACGTCCGGGTAGCGGGCGCCCTCCCTCCACACTCGACGGATCGAGAGAGAAGGACTCCGCTACCCCCCCCGCAGGGGAAGGCGCGAAACGTGGGGTCTGGCCGGGGGGCAGGAAAGAGACGAAGTATCCGTTACCAAAGGAGTCACTGGACTTTTCCGATGACTTCTTGGGCGGCCTAAGTCTCTTCCTGCCCTCGTACAGCACCCACTGCGCCGCGGACCAAATGCATACAAGTCACACATGGCTCGTTGCGGGAGCACTCTCGCCCCCGACAACGAGTACAAACCTCGTGTGGATCCACATCCACAAATGATCTGAATCCGCCACATCTACGCCCGCCCCTCCCAGCCCGGGACAACACTCCTACGGGCGACTGGGGGGCGCGGCGAAATCTCCATTTTCTTCCTCACTCATCATAAATGAACAAAAGAAAAAAAATGCAAATTACTTACAATAACTCTCAATCACACTAGGAAAAGAGGGCATATATCAAAACCCAAAAGCACGACAAGCGGGCAGCCGATGACGAGCACGTCCTATCCACCACGGCCGAAAGCAAAAGTGATTTGTTTACCGCCGCGCGACGATCGGACAAGCAGTTAACTACCGTTCTCCCCTTGTTCGAAGCTTACGACCGTTCCAGCTGCCGCTAGCTACTTCCTATTGTTAAAGGACCGATGGTTTGTATTACGTATCGGAACAATAGGCAGTTCTAAATGTTTTTTTAAGGTTTTAAGCATCCGCGGATTTGAGCTATTTGCAGGGGTTTAACTACGGCTTAAAAATAAAAATCCCTGAACTGCTGAAATCATATTAATGATTTAGAGGTAACAAGAAACACCAGTTGTATGTATGGGCCATTAGTGACATCATACTGCACCAGCACATTTTAAAGGTGATATCATCTTATGCGTCATTCTCTCATCTTCAAAATCTCAAGGCTATTTTAGTCGCTGGGCCCCACATCTCACCAAAACTTCAATTTCGTTATATGATCTTTCTTCCCCAAGATCATACAATAATCACTATTCTACAGTCATTTCTTTTTAAAACCTTCACCTACTTTGTTAGTCCCCATGTCTTTGCTGCATGTAGTGGCACCAGCATATGCCTTATGCATGATTCTGGAGTGTTAGCTCTGTTTAGTACAGTACATTTTGCATATTTTCATTTACCTGTAAACTACACATTACTATACAGTGGTACCTCGAGATACGAAAGGCTCAACTTACGAAAAACTCGAGATACGAAAGCCAATGCGAAAAATTTAACGGCTCTACATACAAAAAGTTTTCAAGATACGAAAGGTTTCTGAAAGTCCGAGATTCGCCTGATAACAATTTTGAAACTCGCGCCGCGCGCCGCCATCTTAGTCTAGTAGACTCGCCACCATCCTCCTGCTCTCCCATTGGTTCCTGATGCTAGCCACCGCCATGAGATCCTTCTCTCCTATTGGACAGCATCCCTCCCATCATGCATCTTATATGTACGTACGTGGTGGCGTCCCTACCCCGGCCACCTCCTACCAGAATCTTTATCGTACGCATGCGGCATTCGTTCGGTCCAACGATTTCGTTTAGTAACGTAAATTCGTTAGTGATTTCGTTGTGCTACTTTATTGTGTTGTGTGAGAACCTAATTAGTATACGTACAACATAACTTAATTACGTACAGTATAGTCATGAGTCCCAAGAAAGTTGCTGAAGTTCACAGAAAGAAGAGAATGCTTTCTATGGGGACAAAAATGGAGATAATAAAAAAGTATGAAGCTGGCTCGCGGTTGAGTGTGATCGCTAAGGAATACGGCCGAAATCCGTAGACGATAGGCACCATTCTTAAGCAGAAGGAAGCCATCAAAGCAGCTACACCTTCCAAGGGCGTGACTATTTTATCCAACAAGAGGAGCCATGTGCATAATGAAATGGTAAGGCTGCTTCTTGTATGGATTGAGGACAAAGAAATCGATGGCGATACGATAACCCAGACGGCCAGCGCTATTTTTGGCGATTTGATTGCCCAAGCCGAAAACGACGGTGGAGAAGGGACATCAACGGCAACCCCAGAGTTCCAGGCTTCTTATGGGTGGTTCGAAAAATTCCGTAAATGGACTGGCATCCATTCGTGGTGAAGAATTGAAATTATGTAAGTATAAAAAAGTAAAAAGAAATGTAAAAATAAAAAAAAAAGACAAAATAAATTTTATTTTAAGTTTTTTGTAAAGTTAAGTGTTACAGCTTTGTTAGTGTGTTTTGTAAAGTTTAGTTTGTCTTTCTGACATTTTTTTATGTGTTTCGTAAAGTTAAGTGTACGTATCTGCCGTTTGTCCTCCTCCTCCTCTTACGCCACTTTCGGAGATAGCCTCACTCGAAAGGTAAGCTTCCACATTTTACGCACAGTAATATTTCCTGTTACCATGTACACTAATATACACTTTATTTACAGGTTTTGCATTTTTGTTATTAATTTAGGTATTGAATGGTCCAAATTGTTGTAGTATTTCATTGTTTTTTTTCATTTATAAGGTCAATTTAGCTTTATTATGAAATTTACTGGGGTGTTTTTGGAGGGCTTGGAACGGATTAGCCATTTTGCATGTAAAATGTGGTCCAAGATACGAAAAATGACAATTTGTCCAAAATTGCATTTTTCCTAACTATACAAACCTGAGGTCCTTTTACAATAGGAAGGTACTAGCGGCAGCTGGATAGGTCGTAAGCTTTCGAACAAGGGGTTCGGTAGTTAACTGCTTGTCCGACAGGCGCGCGCGCGCGACTGGTAGGTAAACAAATCACTTTTGCTTTTGGCCCAAGCAAAAACTGCAGAGTGAGGGGTGGCATGAGGTGGGGCTATGTGTAAAAGGACCTCAGGTTTGTATAGTTAGGAAAAATGCAATTTTGGACAAATTGTCATTTGTTCCGACACGGCATACAAACCTTCGGGCCTTTTACAATAGGAAGGACTTCACTTCTTGGTGGGAGGAATCTGAGTCTTTTTGTGAACAGACTGGTGTTCGCCCAACCTTGGAATGGCCATCCTGGTCGTAAGAGCGAGGGAGGGATCCAAGCCTCTGTCCGATTGATCGGGGTTGTGCACCGCAGGATCAATGGTCAGACCTCTGGACCAAGTACTAAGAGAGAGGCAAAGCGTATCTCTTCGTACCAGCAAACAAGAACAAGTTCCTATTGCAAGAGGCAACATAAAGTTATGGTTTGTCTCTTGTTGGCATCCACTTCCCCCCCCCTTGTAGGAGGAAGTGGTGGATATTCGCTCCCATCCCTAGTGAAAGGGATAGGATGGGGCTCTGTCGAGTAGCTCACCGGCATCTCGTCCTTATCCAACAAGGTGATGACCGTATCCCTCTACCCACAGGTAGAGGGGGAGAAAAAGATAGGAAGAGAAGCCAGTCACTCTCTCATTCACTTATCTATTCTTACAGTCACACCAGGACTCGATGCTGTTCAGCCTGCTAGGGTCTGGGTTAGCTAGACAACGTGTGAGCAGCCACCACGGGTCCTAAGGAAACGATCCAAGGACCTGTGGGCAATATCCAAAGGTAGAAGGAGGTGCCGGTGGTCTGGTTGTACCAGACCCTGCCTTCAGTACCTGCGCCATGGAGAAGTTCTTGTGTAACTCGAGTGAGTGTACTTCTAGGTCATCTTGGTGCTGACGAAGAGTCTTCAACACTCATCCTGGGATGTCGAGTTTCTTCAGAAAGCGCGGTCGCGATTTCACAGGACAAAGCAGCATCTCCTTCGCATCGAAGGCGGTGAAGTCCATTAGGGAGGGGATTGTGAAGGACTCTAACCGATCGTCAGGAACCGAAGGGTTCAGAGTCTTCGCTACGAATTCGGTACGAAATCGAGCGTCACGAATCCCCATCCCCTGGATGCTTGACTTCGCAGGAAAAGTCATGCAATACCTCAGAGGAAAAGAAGGGAATGGTCCCTATGACCTAACCCTCTTCTCGACTTCGGTGATGTCCTGTACCCATACTGGTCTATCCGTCTGCAGCGAAGTTGTTCTTCTCGGTAGTGGATAGGCACCCCGACACTCAATGGTGGGTGTCGATGGTATGGGTACTGTGACAAGCCGTTAGGACGAAGAAAAGATTGTTATGGAACAACCGAACTAAGTCCACAGCGAAGTTCGTAACAGACTTGGGCGCTCTGACAGCTGCCGACTGACTGCGTTCGGTAGGAGGCAAGTTGTCCAAGCACCCGAGCAAGTCACGTGACCTTCGCCTTAAAAGGGTTCTGCCAAGAGACTAAACAAATAAATTGTTCGTCACCGATGCCAGAAGGCAAGGTGATGACTCTCTTAAGGCATGTGCCCAACAGGCGAAAGTCAATTGCCTTCTAGAGACCGAGGTCCTTGATGGCAAGATATCTCATAGTATAGTTGATTCTCGGCTAAGGAGAAACAACACTATGTGTCGTTGAAGACGAAGGTGTACAGAAAATGCAACCTACGTCTTCGCAGCTGAACCGAGAGAAGATTCTCAATATTCTGACTGTGCTACAAAGACTGAGAACGCTAACCGCTATTCATTGCTGTCCGGTGAGGATCGTAGTTGCAATAAAAGCGGAGCGCTTTTCAGTAATGAAGACAGGGAAATACTGCCTGAAGAACTGCTTCTCATGGGCTGAACATTTGGAAGTAGAGCTGTCAGGTCGGAGAGTAGGCGATGTCTTCTGACATATCTGTTAATTCGGGGCGAGCAATGAATAATTGCACACCTACGAATACGAGATATTTTGAAGACAAACTCAGATGTCTGCAAAAATCATTCGCATTATCGCGGTGCGATGCAGCGGTTGACTAGTACAGACTTCTGTTACCGTGGCGGTAAACAGAAAGATTGAAAGAGTCCAAGAGATATCTCTGTTGAGAATTCTCGCAATGTCGAAGGCGATGAAATCGAGCCGTCACAGCAGTAGATGGTCCTTCATTATTGCGAGAATCCCCGTTAATCAGAGACCTAGGTCCGTGATTGTTGGGCAGAGATACGGTTCGGTAGTCAATCAAACCAGGGGAGAGAGAGACGTAACCGACCGTGCATCTCCGAGACCTAGCTGATACTGAGCCGCTTATCAGGCAGTTTCAATACGCAGTAGCTCTCGGTGACTCGTCATCCTGAGTTGCCAGTTAATCCATTATTCCACGAAGGAATGCGTTCGGCTAGAACCATCGAGCATAAAGAATACGCTCGAGCAATTATATTTAAACGAAACGGATTTCGGTAAATACAAAAGCTGATTTGGTGTTGTCATGACAATACCAAGTATCTAAAATCGAAACTGATAACTGCTGGGAGGTTGCAGGCAACCCCGAGTTTGCAGTTCAATTAAGATACAATTCGTCTCGGTCACAAACCGTAGAGTTAACTTACGGTATGCGCCTACCCCCGGACAATTCAACTGTTACAAGAATCATGTCGCGAGGGTAATATATGTAGTATATTTGTAGGTTCTGTACAACGACCTCCATCCTAAATTCTTTTCCCCTCGAGGAATGAGAATAAGGATTGGAGATCGACCGCCTTCGTTCTCTAGTCAAGAGAGTGAAGGAGAAGTCTTTCCCAAAGAAAGCTTCAATGGTGAACAGAATACCGAAGACGATAGTTCAAGCCAAACTGGAAGTTCCCGTCCGTTCTTCTCTATTCCAGGTTAATCGCCTACTGTGAGATACTCTTCTTTCAGCAGCAGTCTTCTTCCAAATGCTAGAAATTACAGGAATTCGAGCATAAGCGAGGTTCCCGATTATCGTAACAATTATCGGGGATTTTCGCTCACTTTGGACCGTGGTCTCGCCTAAGTGTTTGGAGATCGTAAAAAACTCGAACACTCTGAGTGCGCTAGAAATTCCGTAGAATTCTAAGCACTCTGCAAAGACCCCACCGAATTCGTCAAACGATATCGGCTGGTGGTCCTCTCGATTCCCGTAGAAATCGAGAAAGGGCAGGATCCCTCCTCAACGACCGGGGCTTACGTCAGGTAGGACCCGAAGGTCCCCCCGGTAGCGCAGCCCCTAACGTGGGATCTTACAGAGAAATCTCTGTAGGATCCCTCTCCTTTCCCTCGTAGCCGTGAGGAGAGAGGGAATGGGGGGAGGAATGGATACTGGCTCGCCTTCCCAGCGGAACTAGCAGTTGGAGAAGAAAAGGAGCAGCCATCGCCTTACGGCGATGGCCTCTCAGAGTCTGGGAAAACGTATCGTCAGGAGAAAACGTTTTCCCCGAGGAGGGTTTCCGAACTCATACTGTTAGGTTAAGGATCTGCCGCCACTGTGAACGCGTCTGGGTGGGGCTGATCGACACCTGACAGGAGAGAGCCGATACCGTCCTCCGACT
This sequence comes from Macrobrachium nipponense, assembly GCF_015104395.2. Classification (NCBI taxonomy): domain Eukaryota; kingdom Metazoa; phylum Arthropoda; class Malacostraca; order Decapoda; family Palaemonidae; genus Macrobrachium; species Macrobrachium nipponense. The sequence continues at coordinate 1,586,928 of NC_061091.1, read as the reverse complement.
CATTCCAGTCCTCGTCGAGGTCGAAACCTCTCAGGAGGACCGAAGGGGTATTCAAATACGGTGTCCGAAGACACGTAGAAACGCCTCTGTCGCCGTAGAGGAGGTGAAGTAGCTTGTTCTCACCGGCCAGAACTGAGGGAGCCTTCTTGTCCGGAGACGAGAGACTACCTGGTTCAACACAGTCGGCAAGCTCCGATCGCGGCAGACCCACCGTCGATTTGGGTTCCCTCTCGAGCCCCAAAACGACTCGAGCCGAGACGTGGCTCTGCTGGTGGGAGCGGCGATCCCTCCCCCGAGGTCGTTGTGCTGACGAATCAGCGCCATAACCTCGGCAAAGTTCCTCTGGATCTCGGAAGTCACAGCATCTTGCAGAGTGGGACCGTTAAGCCCTTCAAACAAGAGCATATTCCGAGAACCTTCCTCCTAAGAAGGGGGAACAGCGACAGCCCTCTCGGTCTCCCCATCCACTTGCGCATACGTCCTGGCCGGTCCAAGAACCGTGCCTGGCACGTAGGGCGTCGTGGTGGGATCGTGAGTGGGGCGCACCCCTCACGATCACTCCTCAATACCTCGCTCCTCCCGGTGTAACCCGAGGAGGTTGAAGGTACGGGAGAGGCAGACCTGACGCTCCCTCGTTGCTCGCTGGCAGAACCAGCAGGCTTGGAGGGCTGCAGGCGATCGTCAACCGTGGTGGCGATCGAGCTGCAGGCCTGGTCGAACCGTCTCGCTGTGGAGAACGGCTGGACTGAGCACAGCGGCCCCGATCTCGAGTGTCAGAAGAGCTGGTGCTGGTTGCCATACCCGATCGCAATCTCTGTGAGAGCGACGGTCATGGCGACCTGCAGGCTCCACTGTCACAGTGAGACCGGTGCTTGTCCTCACGGCACGTCACGTCGCTGGTTCCAGCCGTGGCTGGCACCGGCGAACGGGGAGGACCTCTTCCCAGCCTCAGCCCGTGGCCGGTCGTGGACCGTCACGTCCCCGGGTAGCCAGCTGTTCGCCGCGAGAGTGATAGCTGGTCTGGTGAGAGTCCGCGTGAGCGGCTGTCACCAGTCTTCTGCCCCGTGCCGTGAACCTGACGCTGAGCGACTCAGAGGTCTGGTTCTTGGCTGCACGGTCGCTGGTAGGCGGGGGGAACCCCCGTACACATCCGGTACCTCATCCCGCGAACGAGAGGCCGAGACGGAACCTGATGCAGTGGCAGAACCACTGACACCAGGCGAGGAAGTACCGGTGTTAGCCGGTACCCCTCTGGTCCCCGTAGTCTTCTTCCTTGCGGAAGAAGACGACGGGCCCCGCTCCGAAGGAGCAGGAGGACCAGCGGAAGGAAACCCTCCGTCCCACCTAGGTGAGACGGGGAGGGGTTCCGAGAAGCTCACGAGGGAGACTTCTTAGGAGGAGGAGGCAACCTTCTTCTTCCTCGGCTGTGAAGCCTTAAAAGTCGAAGGGGAAGAGGCGGCAGGCCGCGACGACGATGAAGAAGATGGAAGACGACGACGACGACACCTTCCTCCTCTTCTTCGTCAGCTTCCTCAGGACAGACGTAAGATCTGCTATCCAGGGCGGAGCCGGGGCTGCTGTAGCCGAAGCTACAGGGCCCGGACGCACCTGTACAGACAGACCAAAGTCTGGGGTAGTACCACCACGAACAGGACGACATCAGCAGGTATGGGCATCTCAGGAACAGCAGGCACAGCCAGCACAGCATCGGTAGGACCGCCAGCGCAGCAACGGCTCAGCCAGCGCAGCAACTGCATGGACAGTCAGCCCAGAATCGGCAGGTACGGCAGGCAGCACCGGGAACACAGGAAGTGGAGCAGCAGCCAGCAACATCCTGGTACCGGCGGCAGGTCCATGGGGCGAGCTTCTAGGGCAGGCGGAAGTGTGGTCGCTGCAGCGCGGCAACCACGAGCGGCGGCAGCACGCCCCCCTCTCGGTACGGCGAACGGCACTTCACAGCGGCTGTAGGCAAGACTGTTACCACGTGAGGTGATTACACCAGGTGAGGAGGGACGTCGTCACCTGGAGCGTGGTCACCACTCCATGGGTGACCGCAGTAGGCCCAGACATAAGAACCGCAGCCCCTGGACACTAGCACGCCCTGCAAATGGAAGGACGCCCATACCTCACCAAGGTCCACCCTCGTGGCAGTAGCACCTGCGGAAATAACAGTAGTAGCGATTAGTGGGGGGGAAGTCCCCTCGCGCGGGGGGGTGAGCCCTCTCCGAACGAGTGGAAGACCCACCCCGAATACAATTGTACATCGGGCACCGAGCGCCCTCCCTCCCCCGCGCTCAGACGGATCGGGCGAGGAGAAGAACGCCGATAACCTCCCCCCCCCCAAGGGGAAGGGCCATCTGTGGGAGCTGAGCGGGGGGGGTTCTCGTTCCCCCACCCCCGCACAGCACCCATGTACCCAACAATAATATAAGAGCCCGAGAGCAATCGTGCCATCGGCCCGAATGCAAGGGCATAAGGATCAATTCCCTGACTGAGCGGAACTTGAACCAAATAAATATTGATGCAATCAATAATAAAAAGAATAAAATGAAAAGAATCTTGCATTACGATTCACTTCACAATGAATAAGGGCTCGGATCGAGCGCATTTGCGCCCTCGGTACCGAGCGCAAGGGTAAAAGGATCATTCCTTACCTTTATGGATCAAGGTTGATGGAAACCTTGATCCATAATGAATTGATGCAATCAATATATATATGAAAATGAAAAAGAATACTGCGCTTGCGATTTCACTTCATACAAATAAAAAGGGGAAGGATCAATTCCCGGTAAATAGCGGAAACATTGATCCCAGTAAACAATGCAATCTCAATAAAATATGAAAATGAAAAAGAACTGCACTTGCGATTTCACTTCATTCAAATAAAAAGGGGAAAAGATCAATTTCCGGGTAAGCTCGGAAACTGATCCAAAATGAGTATTGCTACAATCAAAATAAATATATGAAAATGAAAAAGAATACTGTACTTGCGATTCCACTTCCATACAGAATAAGTTTCCGTGCCGAGCGCATTCGCTCGGCAACGAGCATACAGGTCTAAAAAATATAAATGAAAAGAGCACTTACTTACGATTTTCATCTACACATCTTCAACCAAAATATACGCTCGGAGCGAGCGCTCTCCCGCCCTCGGCACCGAGCATACACAATACGAGGATCATTTCTGGGAAAATGAATTCCCGCACTTACGCCCTTCAGTCCCCGGCACCGGGGTAATCGAGGGCGTGGTGAAACCAAGATCCTTTAATTCACAATTGAATTTCAATGGAAATAAATATGAAATGATTGTACTTACAATTCAGTTTCACTAGATAAATAGAAAAAGAAAAACACAACCATGCGAAAGCAACGACGATAAAGCGGGCAGAGAGCGATGATACACGTCCACACGCCAGCAGGCCGAAAGCAAAAGTGATTTGTTTACCTACCAGTCGCGCGCGCGCGCCTGTCGGACAAGCAGTTAACTACCGAACCCCTTGTTCGAAAGCTTACGACCTATCCAGCTGCCGCTAGTACCTTCCTATTGTAAAAGGACCGAAGGTTTGTATGCCGTGTCGGAACAACTTTATGATACGAAGGGCGCCTCGGAACGGATTAATTTCGTATCTCGAGGTACTACTGTACTACTGGATGCAGATATTACTAATATATATACTACAATATATATATTGTATGGTAAAAAATAGAGTAGGAAGAAGACAGTTAAATTAAAAGCTACAATACTGCACATATCACTAAGAACCTTATACAGCATAGCCCAGCATCTGCTAATAATATACGGTATAAGGTAATACATGTAAATGAATACAAAAATTTATCAAAGCTACTATGCACCAATCAGGGTTTGTGTACTTATTAACTGTAACAGTCCTAAAGAAACATCCGTGTTTCGGTATCAAAAGTTTTAACCACAGTAAACATGGGTAAAGTCTTGGGGATATGAATTGGTATTTCACGTGACTATGTATCATGCTCTTTCATATTTTTGTATTATATATTGTACCTATATATCTTTCACATCTAAATCCATTTACAAAAGGACCAACTGATTTCTCAATGTAACAGTAAACTGGGTCCTGAGCACCTAAACATCATGCAAGAAGCCTACATGTAATCTAGGTCTAAGTGAGATTAGTGAAGTTTACATCTTGGGTAGGTTAACACTGCCTACATTTGTCCTGGCTAAGCTAAAATGTTCTTATGAATAAAAAACTACCAGTGTGGGACGCTCCGACAATTTGGTTAATACACCAGGTTTGTGCAGTTTGGAAATACGAAAAAACTTTAATTACTCACCAACACTTGATTCAAAAGGAGAAAGTCAAATAGTCATTATGGTGTTATTAAATATGAAACATAAAAAGTAAGTGATTGATATTGTATATTCACAAATAAATATTAAGACTCGCATTAATTTTCAAGTCCACTATTGTTGCTTTTCAGGTTTTCCCAAAGTTCTTGGACACTGCTTGAAAGGCAATAGCTACATGTAGCACATACACTATTCACAGTTGCATTTAAGAACTTGTGGTGTAATTAACTGTTATGGCAAAACTGAAAACTACTACCCTGGCCTAGTTCCGCCACTTGCTGACTGGAATACCTACCGACTTTCATATATACTTTTGATTAAGTTTATATCTTGCATTGGATAATGTTTGTTTTCGGTCCAATCATCCCTACTGGATTTTTTGTCGTAGTATCTTTCGAATCTTCATATAAAAATGAAAAAATACTCTAAATACACAATTCTTGTAAAATGACAATTTGTCGAAAAATGATATTGTTATAATACAATAAAGTTTCATACATACTTACCTGGCAGATATATACATAGCTAAGACTCCGTCGTCCCCGACAGAAATTCAAATTTCGCGCCACTCGCTACAGGTAGGTCAGGTGATCTACCGGCCTGCCCTGGGCGGCAGGACTAGGAACCATTCCCCGTTTTCTACTCATATATTTTCTCTTCCACCTGTCTCCTTGCGGGAGGCTGGGTGGGCCCTAATCGTATATATCTTGCCAGGTAAGTCTGTAATGAAACTTTATTGGTATTATAACATATCATTTTCATACAATCAACTTACCTGTCAGATATATACATAGCTGATTGGCACCCTTCGGTGGAGGGTAAGAGACAGCTACTACTGGAATAGACAGGTAAACAACATCTGTTGTAGGTATAAATTAAAAAACCTTGGTTCCTACCTGATAGGTGGTAGACTTCGTGGGTGTTTTCCCCGTAGTCTGCATCACCTCAAGAAACTTTAGCGAGATATGTGATCTATGGCCAAGAATTCTTGTGGGTCTGCCGAAGGGGTCTTATCCACTTACTCGGCAGAGCCTGAAAGGACTTTGTCAATGGGTGCTGATCCCACTACATGACAACACACCTTATTAAGGAGCACACAACCAATCCCGACCACCTGATCCTAACCACCATGTTAGTATTAAAAATTGCTCCGAGTTATCCCCAACTCTTCGCAACAACCGTAACTCAAACCACAATGCACAAGCACACAATAATTTCAAAAAAAAATTTTATCTATTACAAGATATCACAAGAGTTCCTTACTGAACTGAAGTGACTGGCCGCTTGTGCGGCAACTGCACTTGTTCAGCAGAAAGTCTAGAACATATCTATTAGACTTAAGTAGTAAAAAAAAATTTTAAGGATTGTTGTAAGCTCCTGTACCCAGGATTGTGCCCGCAGACACAAAAGGACCTAATGAAAAACTTTTTCCATAGGTCACACGCACGTCCTTCAAATAGTGAGCCGCAAACACAGAATTACATCTCCAATATGTCGCTTCCAAGATATTCTTCAGCGACATATTTCTCTGAAAAGAGAGAGACGTCGCCACTGCTCTCACTTCATGAGCTCTTACTCTCAGGAGTTTAAAAGAATCATCCGTGCAAGCCTTATGAGCGTCCATAATTACGTTCCTGACAAAAAAGGCTAAGGCATTCTTAGACATAGGTCTTGATGGATCCTTCACTGAGCACCAAAGGCCTTGTCTAGAACCTCCCAACTGTTCCTTTTTCTGTAAGTAAAACTTTAATGCCTTTACTGGGCAAAGAGACCTCTCCGGTTCCCTGCCGACGAGACCCGATAATCCTTTTACTTCGAAGTTTCTCGGCCAGGGGTTCGAAGGATTTTCGTTCTTCGCCAAGAATAATTCCTTGAAGGAACAGATGGCTGAATCTATATTGAACCCGACTTTGTCACTAAGGGCGTGCAGTTCGCTAACCCTTTTTGCCGTCGCCAGTGACAAAAGGAATAAACATTTTCTCGTTATATCACGCAAACGAGGCCAAATGTAGGGGGTTCAAATCTCTCTGAAGCCAAGAACTTCAGCACTACGTCTAGATTCCAGTTAGGGGGAGAAGTAATTCTAGACTTCTTGGTCTCAAACGACCTAATCAGATCATGCAGATCCTTATTGTTTCCCAAATCTAGGCCTCTATTCCTAAAGACGGCCGATAGCATACTTCGATAGCCCTTTATCGTGGCTACGGAGAGCTGCGATTCTTCTCTCAGAAATAACAGAAAATCAGCTATTTCTGTTACAGAGGTACTGGAGGAGGACAACTTCTTTGACTTACACCACCTTCTAAAAACTTCCCACTTGGATTGGTAAACCCGGATAGTGGAAGTTCTCCGGGCTCTAGCGATCTAGCTTGCTGCTTTACTAGAAAAGCCTCTCGCTCTGACAAGTCTTCGATAGTCGAAGGCAGTCAGAGCGAGGAGCGGGGGAGGATTTTGGGGAGATGAAACCTCTCGAAGTGTGGCTGTCTGAGAAGATCCCTCCTTTGTGGAAGGGATCTGGGGAAGTCTACTATCCACTCCAGTACCTCTGGAAACCATTCTTGAGCTGGCCAAAAGGGGGCTATCAGGGTCATTCTTGTCCCCTTTGAAGTCACAAACTTCCTGAGTACTTGCCCCAGAATCTTGAATGGGGGAAATGCGTAAACGTCTACCTGAGACCAATCTAGTAGGAAGGCGTCTACTGCTAGAGCTCTGGGATCTTCTACTACTGAACAGAAGACTTCCAGTCTCCTCGAGAGGAACGTGGCAAAGAGGTCGACATGAGGAGTTCCCCAAAGAGACCAGAGCTTGAGGCAAACTTCTGAGTGGAGGGTCCACTCGGTATGAAGGACCTGGTTCCTCCTGCTCAGCCTGTCCGCTCGTACGTTCCTTACCTCCCTGAACGCAACCTCGTCAAGAGAGAGATGTTCCTTTGGGATGTCCACAACAGCAGTTCTCTTGTGAGTTCGTAAGGGCATACGAGTGAGTACCTCCTTGCTTCCGAATGTATGCCAGAGCGGTTGTATTGTCCGCATTCACTTGTACTATATTGTTGCATACTAACGGTTCGAAGCTCTTTAGAGCTAGGTGTACAGCTAGCAGTTCTTTGCAGTTTATGTGCCAGGACACTTGAAGAGCATTCCAAGTGCCTGACACTTCTCTCTTTCCCAAAGTTGCTCCCCAACCTTTTTTCCGACGCGTCGGAAAACAATACAAGGTTTTGGGCTCTGTATTTCCAGGGAAGTACCCTTGTTTTCCCTCAGTGGGAGTAACCACCATTCTAGATGTCGTTTTATCAGATCTGGAATGGGAAAAAAGTCCGAGAGGAGTCCTGTCTTCATGTCACGAACTTCTTTGGAAGAACTGCAGAGGACGGAGATGAAGTCTTCCTAGATGAAAGAACTGTTCGAGCGAGGGAAAGGGTCCCTAACAGGCTCAACCATCCCTCGCCGAAGTCCGTTTCCTTCCTTAGGAAGGAGAGAGACTTTTTCTAAACCTCTCGCTAGTCTCTCTTGAGAAGGAAATACTCGAAAACCCCGAGAATCCATCCCGAATCCCCAGATAGACCAAGTTCTGGCTGGGGATCAGTTGGGACTTCTCGAGGTTCACGAGTAATCCTAAGTCTTTATTAGGTTTAGTGTCACAGTCAGGTCCTCCAAACACTGTCCCTCTGACTTTGCTCTGATAAGCCAGTCGTCTAGGTATAGAGATATACTGATTCCTTTCAGATGAAGCCATCTCGCCACATTTTTCAAAAGGTTCGTGAAAACCTGAGGCGCCGTCGACAGGCCGAAGCACAAGGCTCTGAATTGGAAGATCCTTCCCCCCGTCATGAAACGGAGGTACTTCTTCGACGAAGGATGGATCGGGACGTGAAAATAGGCGTCCTGGAGATCCAGACACACCATCCAATCCCCTTGGCGAAGAGCCGCCAGAACTGAAGCAGAGGTTTCCATGAGAGAACTGCTTTGTTTTTTTGAACAAACTTGTTCAGAGCGCTGACATCCAGAACTGGTCTCCAGCCCCCCGAGGCTTTCGCAACCAAGAAAAGACGAGTTGTAAAAACCCCGGGGAGCTTTGATCCAGCACAAGTTCTATAGCTCTCTTGTCCCACATCTGATCCACCATTTGTTGAAGAGTATCTTTCAACACAGGGTCCTTGTAATTGGCGCACAATTCCCTCGGAGTTGACGTCAGGGGAAGATTGTCTAGGAAAGGAATGAGATATCCCTTCTGAAGAACCGACATCGACCAAGGGTCTGTGTCGATGCGAGTCCAGGCTTCCGCAAATCCCCGGAGCCTGGCACCTACTGGTGTTTGGAGGAGCGCCGCTTCACTTTCCCCTTTTAAAGGGGCGGAACGAGGCTCGACCTCTCTTCTCGGTCGTTTTTTCCTTTTAGCGGTAACTCTAGTGGGAGGGCCACCTCGAAAGGGCCGAACAGGAGTAGACGTCACTTTCTTCTTTTCTCCCACCATCACTGGTCTCTTCTTCCTGGACGATTGCAGGAGAAGATCCTGAGTCGCTTTCTCCGTCAGAGATCGGGAAATATCCTTCACCAACTGTGACGGGAACAGAAAATCAGACCTATGGGGCGAATAACAAAGCTGCTCTTTGTGAATGTGATACTGCTTTCGTCAAGAAAGCGCCTAAACAAAAACAGATCTCTTCTTCAAGAGACATGCTCCAAATAAGGAAGAAACTTCCCCTGAGCCGTCTTGCACCGCCTTGTCAATACATGACAAAATTGCCAGGAGTACATCCGGTTCTAGCCCTTCAGGGCATGAGCCTTCTTGGACATCACCCCAAGGGACCAATCTAGGAAGTTAAAGACATTCTAGAATGTGAAAAGTCCCTTGAGGAGATGATCCAACTCTGAAAGACCCCAAGTAATCTTAGCCAGTGTGAAGGCTATGTCTCCTGGATGCGTCTACCAGACTGGAAAAAGTCAGCTTCAAGCTGAAGCTGGGAGAGTGAGACCCATATTCTCCCCAGTCTGGTACCAAATCCCTCTCTTGCCCGTAAGTCTATGGGGAGGCATGCAAAAGACTGTCCTTACTAGCTCTTTCTTAGTTTAGCATCCAGTTTTAGTCCAGCGATTGCAGAGCTCTCTTCATAGAAATCGTCGGTCTCATCTTCAAGAAAGCCGACGATTTCGGAGTCTTCGAGCATGAAAAAAGTGAACGAGGCGAAGGAGGAGCGGCAGGGATCAATGCATCTCCGTATTCCTGGAGAAGGAGAGCTGTCAAAACTTTGTAGTTCGACAGTCCTTCTTTACCGTGAGACTCGTCCTCTGATTTCTCTTCCATAATCGGATCAGTAGGAGAGGCCAACTTCCCGTTCCGGGTCTTCCTGTCCCAACCAACTCTCATCTACTGGGGACAAACTCCTAATAGGAGAGGGGCTAAGAGAGTGTAAAGAGCTCCTATGCTTGACTGGCTCTTCGTACTTGTCTGGCTCCCTCCGCGTATTGGCGGCTCCTCGCGCTTGCCTGGCGCTCGCCTGGCTGGCGCCTCGCGCTTGGCTGGCGTCTCGCGCCTGGCTGACGTCCTCGGCGGCTTGGCTGGCGCCTCGCGCCTGGCAGGATCCTTGCGCTTGGCTGGCGTCTCGCGCCTGACTGACTCTTCGCGCTTGGCTGGCGCCTCGCGCCTGACTGGTGCCACCATCGCGCCTCTCAAAAGTCCTCCCGCGCCTGACTGACGCCTCGTGCCTTGTTGAAGTCTCCGCGTCTTCCTGGTGTCACATCCTTGCGTGACAGATGCTTGTCTGGAGCCTCACGCTTGGCTGAATGCTCACGCCTGGTTGTTACCTCGCGCTCGGCTGAAGCTGCTGATCTGGCAGACGTATCCCATCTGGGAGAATCCTCTCGTCTGTAATGCGTTTCTCGCTTGTCTGACTCTCTCTTAGAGGACGCTTCTCGTCTGTAGGACGCCTCGCGCTTGGCTGGCGCGACGCGCTTGCCTGGCGAATCAAACTCTTCCCACGAGTCTCTATCTGAGATCTCAAAAGACTCACGTCTCACAGGAGCCTCACTCCTGGTGGGAGAAGGAAGACGAGTCTTCTTGACCGGCAGTCTGACGTCTTTCTTACGAGGAGGATCCTTCGAAAGGACTCCTACTAAGGCGGAAAGCTGTTCCTGCACCGCCAAAATGATCCTCTTGGACTCGCTCTCCTGCGTCTTCTTGAACGGGAGAGGGAGACCTCGAAGGCGTGTTGCCCCCATCATGGGACGGTAAAACCCTCTTCGCCTTCTTGATAGAACGGAGGCGCTTCTTCCGAAAAGCGTTCTGGGGCTTGAATCCAAAACAGGATCTCTCCAGTGCCTTTTTCAGGGGCCTGGACAAGTCCGAATCCTTCCACCCTCGTTTAGGAGAGGGAGAAGCGGACAGAGAAGCAACTCTCTGAGGACGCTTTTTCGATAGCGGTCCTGAGCAGGCTGTCTATATACAGCACCTGCTGAAGGGACCCTGACCGGGGGGGAATTCCTCCACAACCTCCCGTACGGCTTTCGACTTTCCTTCTCCTCTGGGCTTGGGAGCTTGGAAGAGGTCTAGGCCTGGGGACACTCACTTCACTAAAATCACTTTCACAGTCCTTACCTTTCATGGTAGCCATTTTGGATCTCATCCTGTGAAGAGTGGCCTTCAGTTCAGCAATTTCCGATGCCGAATCTGAATGTACGGCCAGTGAGGGTCCTGATACAGAATCATAATTAAGAGAAGAGTTAGAATTATCCAAAGGCTCAATAGGCCTTGTACTACTACCCGCAATCTTAGATGCAGCCCTTCTGACTCTATCCCTTTCTAACTTCTTCAAGTAAGAAGTTAGAGTCTTCCAATCCTCAACATTCAACCTCTCACACTCATGACAGGTGTTAGAAATGATATTGTTATGATACAATAAAGTTTCATACATACTTACCTGGCAGATATATACATAGCTAAGACTCCGTCGTCCCCGACAGAAATTCAAATTTCGCGGCACACGCTGCAGGTAGGTCAGGTGATCTACCGTCCTGCCCTGGGTGGCAGGATTAGGAACCATTCCTGTTTTCTATCATATTTTTTCTCTTCCACCTGTCTCCTTGCGGGGAGGCCGGGTGGGCCCTAATCGTATATATCTGCCAGGTAAGTATGTATGAAACTTTATTGTATCATAACAATATCATTTTCATACAATCAACTTACCTGTCAGATATATACATAGCTGATTGGCACCCTTCGGTGGAGGGTAAGAGACAGCTACTATATGGAATAGACAGGTAAACAACATATGTTGTAGGCATAAATAAAACAAAAAAACCTTGGTTCCTACCTGATATAGGTTGGTAGACTTCGTGGGTGTTTGCCCAGTAGTCTGCATCACCTCAAGAAACTTTAGCGAGATATGTGATCTATGGCCAAGAGTTCTTGTGGGTCTGCCGAAGGGTCTTATCCACTTACTCGCAGAGCCTGAAAGGACTTTGTCAATGGGTGCTGATCCACTTATATGACAATACACCTTATGAAGGAGCGCAACACCGATCCCGATCACCTGATCCTAACACGAGGGTTCGCGCTCAAATTGGAAAGAGTTATCCCCACACTCCTTTCAAAAACCCCAATAATTTCACTAAGTTAAAAAACTTTAACTCAAAGTTAAGGATCAGTGTCGGCTCCTTATCCCAGTAACGTATCCGCAGAAACGTATAAACCAAAAGAGAAGGATCTCTCGTAGGTTAACTTGACATCCTTTGTGAAATGAGAAGTCAACACAGAGTTGCCTCTACCGTACAACACAGCTAATATGTCTTATATGACATATTGTTATGTAAAGAACAAGAATTTGCAAAAGCGCGCACTTCCTGCGCTTTTAATTCTCAGCTGTTTGAAGGAATCAAGTCACTAATGAAGTGCTTAGGAGATCTCCATGTTTCAAAGAAGACCAGGGCTTTCTTGAAATGGATCTCACCCGACTGAAGCCTGAAGCCTGCAGGAACCTCGCGCCTGGCTGGTGCTTCGCTCTTGGTTGGCGCCTAGCGCTTGTCTGGTACCTTTCGCTTGACTGGCGCCTCGCATCTGGATGACGCTTCGCGTATAGCTGGAGATTCGCTCCATAGAGCCTGGCTTGCGCTCCTGCTGGCTGCTCGCGCCTGGCTGGCCCAGCTTTGTGCTTGCCTGGCGCCTCGCGCCTGCCTGGAGCTTCGCGGCTGGCTGGCGCCTTGCGCCTGGCTGGAGTCTAGCTCTGGTTGGAGTGCTGCACTTGGCTGGCTGGACTTCGCGCCTGGCTGGATCTCGCGCCTGGCTGGCGTCTGCGCCTTGGCTGGCGTCTCGCGCCAGGTTGGCGCTTTGTGCCTTCCGGCGCCTCGCGCCTGGCTGGCGCTCGCGCAGGGTTGGCGCTTTGTGCCTGCCTGCCTTGCGCCTGCCTGGAGTTCTCGCCTGGCTGGCGTCTCGCGCCCGGTTGGAGTGGCGCCTTGCGCCTGCCTGGAGCTTCGCCGCTGGCTGGTACCTCGCGCCTGCCTGGCGCCCTCGCTCCTGCCTGGCGCCTCGCGCACCTGGGTGGCTCCTCCCCACTTGCCGGAGCTTCGAGCTTGTAGAGTCTCGAGGATGTCTGGCAATGTCCACATCGGACATCTTATCTGTCCTATATGTTCGCATCTAGCACATCTGTGTCAGGTTGTAGGCCCGGTCTTTCTCCTCATCAGACAATGACAGTGTTCTTGGGGCTGTCTGCAGGTTTCTTCTTCCTTACTGACTGTGTCAGAAGGTCTTGAGTCGCCTTCTCAGTTAATGAACGAGAAATGTCCTTCACTACTGAGAAGGGAACAAAAGTCAGACAAAGGCGAGTACAGAAGCGATGCCCTCTGAGCGTGGGGATGACCGCTTTGGTTAAAAAGACACTATATACTGTCCCACCTCTTTTTAAGAAGGACCTGCTCCAAACAAACGAAGATTCTTCGTCTTTGCACTCGAGAAAAGAGCAGCGCGGAGAAGGAGGAGAGGCAGGAGTCAAGTCGTCTCATACTCCTCTAGAAGCAAGGCTGTCAAAACATTATAGTTCGACAGTCCTTCTCTTCCTTGATACTCCTCCTCCGAGTTTACTTCTAACTCGGGTCTAGATGAGTCTCCGCTGCTAATTCAGTACGTCTTTCCTCTGGAGGAGACAACTCCTAATAGGAGAGGGGCTAAGGGAATGATATTCCTTCCTCTTCCCCGCTTTAATAGTCTGGAAGGCGCCAACAGACCCAGGCTTCTCTCCATGAAATGGATGACGCTTCCCGCTTGGATGACGCTTCTAGTCAGCCAAGCGTCCCTGGCTGACGCCTCCCGGTTTGTGTGGCTGCTGACGTCTGGATGACGCCTCGCGCCTGGAAGACGCTTCGCTCTCAAAAGGCGTCCTAACTGGCGCCAAAATTTTGGTTGGAGCCTCGCGTCTAAAAGCAGCTTTAATGACTATCATGTCTTGACGACGTCTCACGTCTCTCTGGCGTTACGTGTCTTCCGTAAGATTCTCCCGATCTCGCTCTCGAAACCGAAGCCTCTGCGATATGTTTGGAAGCTTCACGTCTGCATGACGCCTCTCGCTTCGCAGGGGAGAGAGGACGAGACTTCTTGATTGGAAGCGCAACGTCCTTCCTACGAGGCGCTAACACTCCCACCAAAGAGGCCAGTTGCTC